>NC_048278.1:14951320-15198820 GCF_009762535.1 Notolabrus celidotus
GAGTTTCTGGTTTTAAACATTAAACACATGATGGTACCACTTCTTTTTCAGTAAAACCAGCCTAGCTCTCCTATTTATGAAAAAGAAAAAATATCACTTTTCACTACTCGAGCCACACAAACCAGGCTTTAATTCTTACTTTGATATGGTCATACCAATTAAACTGTAGCTTGTGCTCCTCCCAGAGGGTCTCCACAGGGTTTCAAGACCCTTCCTAACCCCCTGTTTCAGTATCCTGCTCATTTTAATCCCTCATGCTATAAGTGCATGGAGCAGGTAATTATTAACCACCAGGGTACATGGGTCAGCACGATTTCATCATTAACATGTGACCCTGGCTGCCTAAATGGAGTTAGCTTCTGCCAATGGCAAGTTGGCACCTGGACTTTAATGAGTAGCTTTGTAATTAGAGGTTGGCTTGATTCTACTTCCCTCACATGCAAACACACACACACACACACACACACACACACACACACACACACACACACACACACACACACACACACACACACACACACTTCTTTAAAAGTGACACATACCTAAGCACTGGTCTGTTTCTCTTTGTCACTGTTTCTTTCAGTCTGAATGTGAGGGTTAGTCATACATTGTGTCAGTTGTGTTGCTTTACAGCAGGCAATATATACATGATAATGTATAGTGAGCAGGTGATTATGCAACAAAGAATCCTGACAGGGTGAAACAAGACGCCTACACAAAGTGTAGGTGGTATTGTAGCTTGATTTCTCCTTCTCTTGCCACTTCCAATATGCCAGCATTAGACTGTGTACTCAAATGTTAGACATGTGTAAAATGTGTACACCTGCTTTGACTGATAGTGGGCCTCATTTATCAATCTTGCGTTGAAGCCAGCACAGATTTTGGAGCAGAATTCAGCTTACGACAACTTCCACGTGTCATTTATGAAACGTGCGTATCAGAACTTGGCTCACTGAAAATCTTCTTCTCATTTTTGCATGCTGCAAATTGGAGATGTGCACTCTGCAAGTCCAATGGGGGTCATCCCTATGTTCCCATATTTCTAGAACACTTTCAAAATCAGGTCTTGTGTTCCTATATTTCCCTTCAATTTAAGCCCTATCCTCCCACAAGATGTTTTTCAAGCACTTCATAGTAAATGGATGAATGAGTAATTTCATTTTGATCAGCAGTAGCAGAAATCGTCACAATCTCAATCATTACAAGAAAAAATAAAATAGGCTGATCAAAAAGGGTTTCGGCTGAAGCAGAGCTTATAGATGCCTAAATGTTGGAACATATGACTGTTGGAACATAGGGAAGCTCCCCAAGAAGACTACTCAAATGGGTGAATTGACGTCACATGTCTGGATATACCCGTCTTTGTTTGTTTTGTTTTTGTGCAGGTATACTGGAAAACAACGCAAATGAGAATCCCCTGAAGCTCACATGATTGGGAAATGAGCTGGCTGTCAGTGTGTTGACTGGCAATACACTTATGATTTCAGTTTTGGCTCTAATTATTGCGTTTTAATCATATTTTTATAACTGGGTCGAAACCGGTTCTAAACACAACACAAAGGTCATAATTTCAACCAGAGCATTTTATGATTTAACGAAAAAAACAAAAGTTTTATTTTGTTGAAATAGAGATTCCTGACAAAGTCTTTGACTTGATGCAATAAAAATAATTTATGTGGTTCTTTTATGCATCTAAAAACTAAAAGGGGTTGGTGCCGAACATAACACAAGAGGAAGGTTAAATCATGAGTTCCCAAAGTGTGGGCCAAGGGGCCCTGAGACACAAACAGGGGGTCGCGAGATTGCTTCCAGATTTCTTTTTAAAGTACTCTCAATTTCACCAATTATTGAAAAATGTTGCCACAAATAGTAGTTACATTTTGAAATAGAACCCTGCAAATAAGTACATTGCATTAGTTTTGTGACTTTCTTTGTTGCCAGATGACTCCTAAAGTTAGGGTTAGGGTTAGCTAAGCGTTAACAACAGAGGTAACAGCCACATGTGCATGTAGGTTAACTAATTTTGGGGAGGGGTTGAAGTATGGGGCACCCTTTGTAAAGTTGTGGACACTGAAAATAACAGTTACATTTCTCCACATTGAGCTCCAAAACCAAAATGAGCAAAAGTCACTATTGTAACATATTTAGAGCACTATTTTTGATCTTTTCACTTTATTTTTGTCTTTGCAAATACATTTAGTTTAAATCACTGTTAAATCTGTTAAATGTTATATCTAAATGTTGATGTTAAATCTAAATGTTAAATCTAAATGTTAAATGTTAAATCTAGATTTGATATTTAACATTTGTATGTTCATTTAACATTTAGATTTACATTTGTATTTTCATTCAACAATTTAAATGTATATTTAACATTTCAGATTTAGATTAAGCATTTGGATTTAACAGTGATTTAACTTTAAAATGACTGTTAAAAATATACACTACATTTTTCAGACATTTAAAAGCTAAATGTGGAGAATTGTTGCTGTTAATTTCAGTGTGCACAACTTTACAAATCGATCCCTATAATGAAGAGGGGGTGCTTTTCACATTAGTTTTGAATGGTAATTAATGTGAACGTTTTTCAGGGGTGGGTGAGTCAACAGCACTGATTGACACGTGGCTATAAGCCAAATGTTTAACCAGTGCAATCTCTTATTCTGGTAATGTGTACAATGCCAAATAGGTTTATTCCAAACAAATTTCTTGCCTAACAAAGACAATGAAAGCACAAGGAGTCAGGCAGAGTTGTGGATAGTTTTTAACATTGAATTTTTCTTTTAGCATTCACAGGTTTACTGCTGGATGTGGAAATTCCATTAAGACTTATAACAAATCTTGGAAGTCCATGCAAGACTTGACATTAACATCTGCTAACCCTCCAAAATTTGGGATGGATTCAGTAGTAGCATGCAATACAATCACTCCCACTACCCACTGGGCTGGACAATTCATATTTATATTCATTTTTATATTCATATCTATTTAAACGTAGTCTACTCAAAGGGTATCTGAAATAATAAACTAGTTGCAATGTGACAGTTAAGCTGCTGGAGCACTACCTGCCCACAGTTGTTTGCTCAGTGGTCCATATGTAAAGCCTATTGCCTTGTGCTTGCAGTAGTTATTAAAACACAGTAGAACATGGTGGAGCTGTGAGCAGGAGGAGCTCATAGACTGTATTTTGTATTTCAAGAAGGAGCTATGTGGTGGCAAATGAAATATGTGACCAAACCCAGAGAGCAGACAACATACAATTTCTACAGAAGACCAACATGATCAGGACTATTCTAAAGCAACTGGTGTTTTGGTTAAAAGAGTGATCTTGAAATCTGGTGACAGCTTCAGCTTTATAAACCCAGCAAAGGGGCCTTTACGAAATGTACTGTAGTTTACCTTTGTATAACGAGGTCAGAATACACTCATCAGATATTTCTTCAATGAAAAACTGCAGCAACAAAGAAATCAGACGGATGGGTTACAGGCCATTGATCGAGGCACTCGTTCACTACGCACGGGTGTACATTGGGAGATGCCGGCGCGCTGGAATGATCCAGATGCAAGAAAACGCAGTGTTGCAAGGAGTTTCTCCATAGGAGATATGGCATGGATCTTTTTGTGACTGGCTCCAAATCAGCTGATCGCCGTGTATCCGTGCTCATGCAGCGGAAGAACAGGTCTACAAGGTACATTCGAAAATAGTGCTAAAACAAAGGGGGTTACTGACGGCAAACTGAATAGCTCCAATTTTTTCTACTGGTGCATGCATTTGCACAGTGATGAGTGCCTGGACCATATTTTCTTAACTTAAGCAAAATTACGCGAAATAGGTGTCCCCCTCCGCAGAAAATTGTAGCCTAGCTTGCCTGCCGGTCATCTAGGACTTTTCTCATTAAAGGGGAAGAGCTCCCCGGCACTCATTGTGGCTAGCAGGAGCACTAATGTAATGTAATTCATATGACCCCACTTAAAAAAAACTGAAATATCCGTTTAATTAGGTCACCCAGCAGCTCAAATGGCATTGCATTGCTGGATAGACGATATGCCTGTACTATTTTTATTTCTGACAGTTCAAATATGTTGACACGCGCACAGAAGAATCTTTGTCTCCGTCATCTGTCATTGCTGTCACCTGCCTTTCAAAGGTGCAATATATAGATGCAGAAACACCGCCCGCTATCTGCTTCAGGTTTAACAAATCAATTGCGTGTACTCAATGATTACATTTGCATCTTTTCTTCCCAGTTTACGAGCGTTCTGATAATCTGCATGATTCTGCATATTCATGAAGGCAAACACACTCAATGGATAGCGAGTGCTATTTTGCTCATTTGACAGACAAAATCATCGGTGCTCCTGGTTAGTACATCTGCTTTGCATGCGCTATCAAGTTTGCACATGTTTATATACACACAAATCTTTAGTAGATTTGGCCCTTAGTGTAAATGTGAGATCTTTGCATGTTGACTTTATCCAACCTCAGTTTAATCAAATTTTGACTACAAATATATAATGTTCACTTAAAAAATTCTGAACACAGTTTTAACCTGTCTGAAGATATGAAAAAAATTTGGTTTAACCCTGTTACGGTGGTATGATAAATAGAACTGAACATGGAGTGGGGACCTGTATTACAGTGTTTAATGCTGTTGACAAATATCTTAACAGTGTTTTCTTGCTTGGTTGTTTCTGTTTACTTTTCAATTTTTAATTTAATCTTCTACACTCTCTGCATCATATTTATTATGCAATAAAATGCTACTCTTTACACATTTTACCCTTGATAGACTGCATGTTTTCATAAAAAAAGGACATGTATGCACAACATGTTCATTTATATAAAAGGGTTGTAAATCTATTTCTCGTACATTTTAACATGCCATAGAGAATTGTTATTTAAAATAAATAATTTCCCAATGATAACATTGTGGCTAGTTAAAATGCTGAGAGGCTCGTAACTTTTGAAAACCACTTGCCACAGTAACTGGTTAGTTATGGCGAGAAGAGAGAAGAACACATCTAGTTCCAGACCACATCTATTAAAAAATACGTTTTCTAACTCAAATCAATGAAGTAAGACCCTGCTTTGTCAATAGATGTGGAAATTTGAATATCATTGCTTAACATCATGTGTATTGTTACCTTCACTTATCCCTTCTCTTTTATCATGCCAACACCATATACTTCTGACTGCATGTGAAATGACACTCTGTAATATCCATTTGTAACACCTGCCACAGGCATTCCCTAATGCAGTAAGGATCAAATGGATAATTCAAATATAATGAGAAAATCTTGTATTCACTGGGTTCCAAAGATGGTCAAAACTAAAGCCCAGACAGTCTAATCTATAAAGAAGAGCTTGTGTGATACCGTCACACCACAGTGGTTTTGATTTATCACTAGAGATCACTTGCTATAAAAACCTTGTAAGAATGAAATCATTTGCACCAAATGTTGAAATATGGGTATGTCTAGGTTTTGGTGAAGGAAAAAAAAAACCTTGGTGGAGCATGCAATGATTAAAACCCATAGACATAAAACAAGCACAGAAAATCCTTCATACCAAGTTACTAATATGCAAAGTGAAATACCACAACATAAATACAAAATGTTTATTTGTTGAAGTCTCTTTCTCATCTTCACAATATTCCAACATTGAATAAAATTGAATTACTGCACCATAGAGATACAACACATTGAAGTGTAGATATTTCCTGAATGTATAAGTCACAGAAAAAGGTTATTTACTCTGGGTCATCCCAATTTTATTTTTCAACTTTGTTTTATTTTATTTATTTTTAATATTGTAGTTAGTGTCTTTTTGTTACAAACAAGCAATAAAACTAAAGTATTATAAAAATAGTGGAGTTAAAGGGTGAGTAAAAGCTGCACACATACATATTTTCAGGTGGACACAAAAAAGTGCTCTAGATAAATGCTAATGTCATTCCATTGCTTGTAAATGGGCCGCTGTTGGCAAGTCTTTTACCATGTTCATTCATTTATGAGGTGATATATTGACTGGTTGGTGCACTGCCATGAGTGGCCAAAAATCTGTTATTACAGGTTGATGTAAAAGCAAAAGTACCAAAGTAGCACAGATAACAGAATCAGATTAATTGAAATTAAACCCTCCTGCCTGGTTTTGGGTCAGAAATGAATAAACAGACCACTTCCTGCACATAAATATGACCACAGTATTACAATGTCTGTAATCGGAGATGCCTCGCAGTGGTCTGTTATTTGGAGGCAACTATCAGGTATTGCAAAATTTCTTCCTCCCTTTTTTTAAAATTTGTTTCTTTCTTTTCCTTCTTGCTTTTTTCTTTCATTATTCATCCCCTGTCTCCCTTCTCCCTTTCTTTCTTTCTTCCTTCTTCCCTTTCTCCTTTTTCTCCCTTCTACCCTTTCTCCTTTCTTTACTCCCTTCCTCCTTTCTACCTCTCCCTTCTTGACTATCTTCTCCCCTTTCTCCCTTCTTTACCCCATGCTCCCCCTTCTGCCCTTTTCATGCCTTCATCCCATTCTCCCTTCTTTCATTCCTTCATCATTTTTTCCCCCTTCCTTCCTTCCTCCTTTCCTCCATCTCTTTCTCCATTTTTTACCCCCTTCTGTCCTTCCTTCTTCCCTTCCTCCCCTCTTTATTCCCTTCTCACCTTACTCCCTTCTTCACTCCCATTGTTCCCTTGCTCCTTTCTGAACGCCCTTTATCCACGTCTTCCCTTTCTCACCTCCTTCCATGTCCCCCTTCTCTCTTCTGTACTTCCCTTTCTCACTTCTGTAGTCCCTTCACCCCTTCTCACCTTCTCCTTTCTTTACCCCCTTCTCCCCTTTCTCCCTTCTTTCCTCCTTTCTCCCTTCCTTCCAACCTTCTCCCCTTTCTCACACTCTTCCTTCCTTCCTTCCTTCCTTCCTTCCTTCCTTCTCCCCTTTCTCACACCTTTACTACTTCCATCCCTTTCTCTCCTCCTTCCTTCCTTCACCTCTTTCTCGCCTTTCTTCTTCTCTTTCCTTCATTCATCCCCTTTTCTACTCACTTCTCCCTTTTCTCCCTTTCTCCCATCTTTACTCTCTTCCCCCTTTTTCCGATCCTTCCTTCCTCCCTCCTTCGTTGTACCATTGCTCCCTTCTTTCCTCCTTCCTTCCTTTGTCCCTTCCCTCTCCATTTTAGTTAATACATGTTTTGAGTCATCTTTGTTAGCGTCTCAGCCTCATCCCTTGTTTAAACACCTCCTGCTTTGAAAACTCTCTCAAAGATAAATTTGAACAACTGTCTTATGTGAAAAGGAAACCCAAATTGCTGTGAATAACCGTTATATTAGAACAAGAGAGGCTATAAATGCCCCCTTTCCATGGATGAGAAGGCTCCTTATGCACATGTGAATAGAAATCAGAAACATTACTATACTGTGCATTCATGAAGGCATACAGTATTCTTGATATAACCCACCAACATAACTTGACACTCGTTTTCCCTGACACATTTTGTTGGAATTGTGACTGACAGAATAGAAAAATGTCTACCACTTTCTTAAGTGTGTGCAGCTCATGCTCTTCAATGTTACGGTGCGGGCTCTGTGTGTATGTATTTATAGCATTTCCTGTATGAGATTATGCATGTGTGTATTCATACATATGCAAGTGCCCATGTCTATCACTGTCTTTGTCTCCATGCCTGTCTCCAGCTCCTCCGGATCCACCAGCCGTATTAAGATCAGCCCTTGCGTATGCTGTCAGGGTGGGACAGATCTTAGCAAGGGAGGAAATACAGGATGGGATCAGGGGGAAAGAGGTCATCTTTGTCAAGAGGAGGATAGGGTTGTGAATATTGTCATGCCAAGAGAATGTGACACTTCTTAGCAGGCAAAAAAGGATTGCGAGAGGAATAGATTGCGAGGAATTGTCAAATAGGGAGAGAGAGAGAGAGGGGCAGGTTTTAGTTTGAGCATCTCTAGGTGGAGGGGGCATGGCTTGATGTCTTTCAGTTTGAATTAAGTTTAATCCAGTGTGCTATGAGAATTTAACAAGCAAAGTACAGTATCATACGAATAACCTTGCTTAGTTTTCCATCAGAACAATTACTCTACAATTTCATACATACATTTTAAAGGTAAATGTTTTTGCAGAAAAAATGCACAACACTCTCTGTAACACTTAGTGTAACCTTTGGGATAATTCCAGACCAATTATTTGTAATCCACTAGTGTGATTTGGGGGTGCAGACATGACTTATATACAGTATTAGCAGGAGTAAAAAACAAACAAACAATGAAACTGCTGTATGTAAAATCTAAACAATAAGCAGAAAAGACCAATCATTCCGACATTCAGATAACTTATAGTGCGTTCATCTCTATAGTTTCAGTTTACATAATGATATTATTTCAGCCATTAATGTGAAGTGTAAGTGTCTTATTTCAATCTCTTACACTACAGATTCATGTCTACTTACAAACAAAAGTTTTCTGGGCAGACATAGGTAAGTTGTGCACACGGAGAATAGCAGCAACAATTAATAATAATAGCAACAATTAAAGCTGGGGTTGGTAATCAGATTTAGATACACTTTTTGTTATACTGGTTAAAATTATCTTTACGTCCTGATGGCAATCAATACATAATGTGTTCTTAAAAAAGAGCGAAGAAAAGCTGCTATCTACAGCCTGAGTAAACCTGGGAAAGCAACAACCAATCACCGTTTTTTGGGACCCAAAATTTTAAACCATTCAAATCCCTTCCTGCCGTTCTGCCCGCCTCCTGCGAGTACATTTCCCCGGCGTGTACTCCAAGTCTCCGCCTCCTGCCTCTGCTTCCCCTGACTCTACTGTCTGCCCCTCTCGCTCGACCTCAGGCCGGATCAGAGTCTAAAAAGCTCTCACCACGGGGGCTCTGACAAGCAGAAGAATTAATGACATTTAGTAAGTCCTACAGAAATGTAGATGTACTGTAGCGTCTGTCTGGACGCTGTAGGGATGACGAGCCGATTCGTGAACACGTTGAGTTTTAATAACCGGTCACTGTCGGCCCTGATTACGCCAACCAACAAAACAACAATCAAAGTTTGAATGAATGAAGAACTTCTCCTCTTGTCCCTCCTCTCTCCCGCTCAAACACTCTACACCTCTCCTGATGCCTTCACTGACTGTCAGCACTGTAGGAATTAAGAACATCTACAGGTTTAACAAACAGTAGAGCTGTTACAGTATTACATGTGTTAGAACTTTTCTCCCGATATCGTGTCACCAGTACAACTGGATAATGCTAGAATGACAGTTGTGAGTACTAACAGCAGCCATATTCATTTGTGTTTTTAGCTTTCACTATGATAATGTTTTGGTGAGGACCGGTTTTGAATCAGTCACCATCATATGGTCGCAAGTCAGCGGCGCTCGTGCATGTGAGCGGGGGGGTGGGCGTCATTTTGGAGGAGCTCTGAGGGAGGAGGGGAGGGGTTAGACGGAGTCCTGAGGAAATGCTACATTCAAATTCATGCTAGTTTTCCGAGACTGCCAACCCCAGCTTTAATAATAATAATAATAATAATAATAATAATAATAATAATAATAATAATAATAAAACATTTTATTTATAAAAGCGCTTTAAAAGTTTCTCCAAGATACTCTACAGGAAAATAAATTGTACAATAGAAAAGCAAAGGAAAATAGTGCAAAAAAGCAGGGGAAAGCAAAGCAGCAAAACAAAACAAAACAAACAAAAACCAATCAACCAATTATAGGATAAAAGCCTTTGTAAATAAATGATCTGCATTTGGCTCTTAAGTGTCTTAAAAATGTAGTGTGAATTTTTAGAAATCACTTTTTTATCACATTTAGAGCAATATTTGTGTTGGGTTTTTTTACATTCAATTTTGTTGTGACAAATATATTTATAAATCATAAAATAAAATCTAAATGTTAAATATAAATATAAATTTCAAATATATATCTTAAATATACATATAAATATTTTATTTTAAATCGTAAGGTTAAATGTTAAATAAGCATTTTGAAATCTCTTAATGGCCTCCAAAACAGCCTTTCCAACATTTTCTGCAGTCCAGCTAGTAACCTGTAGGAATTAGTACTGACCGACTATGGTTGGGATATCTGTATCACTTTCTGAAGCATTTAGTTTTTGGTACTTCCGCTAGGCGGCCATATGAATTTGCTTATTAGCTATATATTAAGGATTGCAGAGCAACATTTAATATTTAGATTTAACATAAAACAACTAGATTCAACATTTCACATTTAGATTTAACAATTAACATTAGATTTATAGATTTATATCTAATATTGAGCTTTAAAAGTGATTTTAACTTAAATAACTGGCATGACAAAAAAAAATGAAAAAGATCACAAATATTGCTCTGAATGCGATAAAAAGTGACTTTTAAAAATTCACACTACGTTTTTAAAACGTTATGGAGCTTAATGTGGTGAAATGTTGCTGTTATTTTCAGTTTGCACTACTTTGTGAACGGCGCCCCATACATATGGCTTGAAAGAATATTAGGTCTGGAGACATGCCAGCGTAATGAGCTGCTGTATAGTCAAATATTAAGTAGCAGTTACGGGTACATTACCTTGCTCCAGTGCACCTCTGAAGTCCCCAAGTGTAGCACTTCTTCAGCTACTACTTCACACTACATACAACCTCACAATGCTGGACCTTTACTAGCTAGCCTCCATGTCCTCAGGCAAAACGTTCTATTGACTGAGCTATGACTGTAATTAGAGTATTGACTAGAACAACTTTAAAAAGCTTTACAATAGATAAACTATTGACGACAACTCATTCAGCAAATTTTAACATTTTTGTCACATTTACTCATGATATACCCGTGAGTGTTTATTAAGTGTGGGTAAATCAAACCAATATATCTCAAGTCAAGACTAGCTACTACTAATCAGTAGTTCTAGTCTGCAATTACATTGTAGAAGGGTCATCAGGTGCTAAGGCTTACCAGATGGACAGGGGACTAGTGAAGGGGGGAGGGATCCACCAAACAAACTAAAAATCACCAAGTCATATGTGATACACAACCAAATCCCTGGAGAGCACAGCACAAAGAAGGGGGGGATACTGCCACCAGGATCACCACCACCACCACCACCACCGGTCCTCAGCAACTAAAAAAGGAATAAAACGTTTAGTGGGGTCAAAACAATAAAGAGAATAAATTAATATAACAAAAATATACTAACTAATCTGCAATTTACAAATGAAAAAAATTGCCCAAATGAAACAAAACAAAACAACTTAGGTTCAAACAAAAAGGAAATTATCTACGAACCCAAAGAAAAACCCCTACACTACCCAAACTCAAATAATTAAACTAAAGAGACAGGTAGTATAACTAAACCAAAATAAACATAAACAACATAAACAAACTTATACAAATGAAAACAAAAAGGGATATAGATACTGACCACTCAGTCACACTATGTACATGCAATTCCACAAAGAGTTGTGTATGTTTTTCGTCTCTCCAATTGAGGAGGCTAAACAGCCAGTAGCGCAGACGGCTAGGCAAAGCAGCGAGCTCTTAGCAGGTAGCCAGACAAACAGCAAGCAGAGCAGGTAGCCAGGCAAGCAGCAAGCAGAGCAGGTAGCCAGGCAAGCAGCAAGCAGAGCAGGTAGCCAGGCAAGCAGCAAGCAGAGCAGGTAGCCAGGCAAGCGGCAAGCAGAGCAGAAGACAGACAACCAAACAAACTTTAGAAGCAGCAGATCACAGCCAGTCGAAGCCTCAAGACAAAGCAGCAGCGCTCCCAATCAGCTGATGTTGACATCACGCAACAGCACTATTTAACCGTCACTCGGTTAGATTTCACCTTTCAGCAGCAGCTGAACACACACAAGAGGAGGGTTGGATAGAGAGACCCAGGCAGCTACAGGAGCTACAGCCAGGAGTGAGACATGCATGCGCCAGGTGCATACCAGTTGCCCTGTCACAGCCAAACACTTCACCTGAAAGTGACACAGACAGGAGCGCAAAAAGGAGGAAGCAGGGGGAGAGTATCTGCTTAAACACTTTCCCCCAGTTCAATGATTGGCCACACATAAGCAGCACACTGCATAAAGAAATAAATATATTTGTATGCTGCTACAAGTGGATACAATGCACTACATCCTTGGCCACAGTCATCCCCTTTAACTTTAGACATAAACCTCTAATTCAACATTGTAGAATATTGCATACAGAATCAGCACTGCTTCATAAAGAAGAAACATTTCCCATGCATAAAAGTAACACCTAATATTACATTCAAAGAACTACTTGAAAGTGACATAACTAGAAAAGGGCCATGATTTGACATTGAGCTAACAATGTGGAGGTGTGTGGTGTGTGGTTTGTGTGAATGCCACGTTTTTCACTCATGTGACAGTGTTCAGGTTCCAGCTCATGCTAGGTATTTCATTCATTTGAGAAATAACTGAACTCACACTTCAGTTAGTACCACACTAAGGACAGCTCAGATTCTTTTTTGTATCCATTCAATGGAACAAGCTGTCTGTCAGGGCCCCTCGCCATTTACATGTTCAAGTATAGAAGAAAATCCCTGACCTGAAGCTTGCTTGTAAAATTATGGGGCTCTTGGCTCTGAGCTAGTCCTTCTCTGGTGAGTATATATTGTCTCATGCTTTACTCATACAATAAGTAAATACATTTTATTGGATTTCTGAAATGACAAACCATGAGCCTTGACTCACATTTTTTCACTGAAAAATGATATTGTTTACATAAGAAACAGGTAAAAAATACTTTATTCAGTTTATGTCGTGTTCATAGCACCAAACTTCAATTGGTAAACTAGTATTTGTCCGCAGAACACCATTGAATGTTTGCTTTTGTTGCATTAAATGAAAAATCTTCAAATAAACTTTCCCACAAATTGGTTGATTAGTTACCTTCTAATATGTATAGGAAGGGAAATTAGTCAGTGCTTACTTTAGGACACTAAAATAGTAAAAGATCACAAAAAAGGGACATTGAATCAGACACACAATGGAAAAAGGATGTTTTGATTGCCATTAAAGATGAATAGTTACAAACAAATACCTAATTTGGTGATAACCGCATCAGGAAGGTGACAATTCTCAATATTGGTTGTCCTAGTTAAATGTTGTTGGTTGAATAAAGCTATACAGCTTAGCTGCCTTTATCTCTATATTCATACAAATAATTATTGCCCCAAAAATAACAATATAATGAAAATTACAGCCTGTGTTGCTTAAACTATGTTCATTTTTTGTTCCTATACTTGCTTGTTGTGATTCCTACTTGTTCCCGACAGATATGGTCCCCTTGTTATCTATAGGACCAACACAGTCGTGCCCTTTGGATGGCATTAGCATGAGTATCTTATCTTACATCAATATTCAATTGACAATTGCACAAAACCATTTGTTGTTTTTTTTGGCTTTATTCTGAGAGGAAAGGACAGTGGAACGAGCAGGATTTGGATAGAGAGAGAGGGAATGACATGCAGGAAAGTGCCCCAGGCTGGAATCAAACCCGTGCCGGTATATTGGCGTGTGCAATTTAACCATTTGGCCAAATTTGCACCAGCAAAACCATATTTAAATGGGACGCACCATGCTAGGGGTTGCCTCAATGTATAAAATGTTTACATTGATGAGATAAAAAAAAACAGTGCTTTGTGTAAAGCAATGATAATACTATTAATATTAAATGAGAAGCCAGTAAGAAGCTTGCCTTTGTTCCATCACTATGATCCTGAATGATCAAATCAAAGTATCCTTTCTCTGTGAAATCCATGGAGAGGAGGCCTACCAGATGGAGATATGATATCAAATCTTTTTTTCCTTGGAAAAAAGAAATTCTTTTGTACTTACAAGGCTTCTTAACACTGAGCAGGTCTGTTTTTGAGGGTTTTTGATTGCCAAATCCTTGAATTACAAAAGTTTTCTGCACAAACTTTCATCCAAGGTACCTTAACCAGCAATGTAATTGGCTTTATCTTTGATGAAAAGTAATGCAGCATCTGTCGTTTCTTCAGAGAAGAGGCAGCTGGTCACCCACCAGTCTTGTTCTTTCCTCCTGATCCTTTCCTCCAAAGTGTGAGGTTTACCAGGAATGTTAAATAATGATCGGCTGAGGGAAAATCAAAAGAACATAAATCTGTAAAAAGATAGTGTATGCACAGAATGAATAGCTACTTACACTAAGGAGGGAATAAAAAAGAGTGTTGCACAGGATGACTGAGTGCGTAAAAGTAAGAACTCCGTAATAGTAAGAAGAGAGCTTTCATGTTTTTACTTTGCTATTGCACATCATTTATTTTGCCCCTTGTGATTGGCCGAGATACGTGACTATCACTTAACTGCTGTGTAAAAAAAAAAGGACAGGCCAATTTTATGGGAGAGGGGGAGAGTGTAACTCAGACTTTTTCTATGGTTTATTTATCTACCCCACACCCAAAGTTTTTTTTAGAGATGTCATACTCGGATTATATTTTGAACCCTGTTTAAGATACAGAAAAATATATATTGGGGCAATGTCAGATACAGCCGTGGTGTCAGATTGATTTACATAATAAACACAGTGATCCAAGAGCAACAAGCAACCAAAAACTGGTGTCAGTGAAGGGTTCAGTGAGGGCTGCTATGGTATTGCACAAGACAAGACCTAATCTCAATCCAAAGTTCATTAAAGGCTTCCAACAAAATGTGAGCACATGACCCTACATGAGAATTGCAGTGTTTTTACAGTTACTCATAACTTTTTGAGAAAAATGTAACCCTCATGCACCAGTGTGTCCATTTTCTGTCACATATCAGAACATGTTATAATGTTTGCCGAGGGTTTATCTAAAAAGCCTTGATTTTTGTTCTCATACTGTTATGAAGGGCTGGGCGATAAATCAAAAAACATAATTATCGTGACATAATTTTTCTCAATATAGATATAACAAATGTTCGATAAGATTTTATATATTTAAACCTGTAATTACACCCCCCAAACCACTGGTAAGGGAGGGGGCGCTAATGTGCCTTAAACTCTACTTGCCACCCAACATTAAACACAAGAAGACTGCATTGAATAGCCAATCATGTCGCAGGGTAAGAGGTAGGCGGGCTCAAAGACATTTGGAGCGGAATGTAAGCACAGCTGAAATGAGCGACAGCAACAGTGACCGTGAAGAAAACACTGAAACTACCAGCTCATAGCAGAGTCGTTAGTCTAACAATGTGCTGACTCAGCATTAGCTTTTAAATTTATGCACTTAATTAAATAAACTTTCAGGATGTGGGTAAAGGGAGAGCACAGAGACAGCTTCTGCTGTGCATCTTGAACAGGTTTAATGTCCACGACAACCGTAGTACAACTGAGCACTGAATAACCATGATGCATTCACTGCACTGTGGGAAATAATATCACTCCTAATCCTTCGCAACCTTATAATGTAGTGCACTTATCAAAACAATACTCTACTAAACTGATACATAGTATACAATTTAATATATCTTTGTTGTAAATTGAAATTAAATTATGCAGATTATCTCAAACTGAGAAAAATAAGAATCTACAAACTAGAACTTCATAAAAAAAATCTCATCTTACAAAAAAAGCCCTGCTTCCTATTAGGACTGTCAAAAATGGGGGATTCAAGAAGCTTATCAGATAACTAAATCCAGATACAAGCTAACAAACTGACGGGTTTCTTCAACTTTCACTCAGGACCAAAAAATCTGCATTTACATTTAAATGGAATTATGATTTGATATTTATCCTGGTAACTATGGATATCGACTGATGTGATTTTTTTTCTGTCATGAGAACACCTTCTTAATATTTCCCAGCTCTACTGTTAGGATCAGTCATTCGCTGGAGATACTTCCAATGACCTTGTTATCCTAAGTACTTTTTTTGTTTGTTCTTTTTTAACTTTTGGTCTATACCCCAATTTCATCAACATATCAACATATGCTGTGAACAGATGGCAACATGGGACCTTTGACCTCAGCCTCTGCTCCCTCCTTCTGAACTCAGTCATGTGCCGTAAGAATATGCTACATAAACACAATAAACACTGAAAACCAACTCAACAACAAGAACACAGGAAATCAAACAGACAAGATACTAAATCACACAGACAAGATACTAAACTACATACAAGGAGAATACAAAACAACATCAACTCATGACCGAGGCAACATTAAAACATTGTTTAGTAAATAAAACTGTAAACACAAAAATATAATACACCGCCAATTTGTACACACAATACAAAGGTTGTTAAAAAAATTATGCTGATAGTTTTACTTCAGAAGGAAAGGTAAAAAAAAAAAGGTAAAATAGTCCTTCTCCAGAAGTTTTTTGTTAAGACTGATGATACTGTACATTATATGGTTAAATATGATAAAAGTATATTGAAATACATGAACACCCACAAACCACTGCTTCAAGACCATTCTCAAACCTTGTTAGGCTTTGTTCTTCACTTGAGTGCAAAACCACTATGTCTCTCTGTCTCCGATACAAAGACAACATTACACAGCTACACATATGAACACATGACAGATTCAAAAAAACAGCATAAATGCACAGAAAGTAATTTATTTTCTCATACATGCACACACACTCTCAAGCTTGTATACACACACCATGCCGCGCCCCACTTCTGTTTAGGGAAAAAAGTAATTACTTTCTCTCCCTGCTTCAATGCCTTCAAAAGCCTCAGTGGGGTGATTCCCTGGTGAGCCAGTGAAATTCACTTTAACAGCTTTTGAGAGAGTAAGCAGTCTTATTGTTGCACACTGAAACTTTGATTGGAAAGGGAGAAAAATAAGAAAAAAAAAGAGGAAGGGAGGGGGAAAGTAGAAGACCGGTAAATAAAACTGTTGGCCAGAATTGTTTTTCTGTCTTTTCCTCCACATCTTTCAGCCCTCGGCGTCTTAGTTCTCTGACGAAACTAACGACTGTAGGCAGACAACAATTGTAGGTTAAGTAGGTGCTGCACAGTGTCATGCTGTGTCTTTTAAAACACAGGTGTGGCACAGCATGTGTGTCCTCTATTTCTGTTGCTGCACTCCCATGTGCTCATTGTCACAATCCCTTCCTAAAAAGCAATTTTGCCTCAATCTTTCAGAATCAATTTTCATCACAAGTCTTTATGAGCGCACAATTTCATTTCAAGAACCATCTTTGCTTTGAGCTGCTCTCTCAGGCCACCTGCAGGACTTTTCCTGTTTGGGCTCTGAGCGTGACATCAAAGACAAGTGATGTCTTGCAGATTCACTCAGGGTGACTTGCAGGAGGACCCCACTATTGTGCCTTTGGGGGAAAAGGGACTAAATAAATTAACAAAGCTGAGTCTTACAGTTCTGCTGATGTGCCCCATGGGGAATTCTTTGTGCAAATTTTCAAGCTTTATGACGCACTGGAGAGATTTGCAGTCTTGTGTTAGAAATTTCATCACGTAGCTGTAGTCCTAATATTTTTCAGAAGTTGTGCAAACAATGTTGGTTCACTCACAGCTCTTATGAATACATTAAATGGACAATCCATGACACACACTCTCTCTCTCTCACACACACACACACACACACACACACAGACACACACACAAACACTCACAAGCCGACTTGGTGCTCTTGATCATGACTTGTATGTGTATATCTGGGTGTGTTTGGAGACTATACAGCACTCTAGGGTAAATGAAAAGGGATGAATGGAGCAGCTTGGAGAACAAAGAAAATCTAGAGGGACTTTATTAACATACAACAAGTTTGAGCTCATGTAGGTGTAGGGTGGATAGCTGTAAGCGTCTTTCTGCATATGGGTATATATTACTGCACATGTGTATATTCCTGTATAATCATTTGTATGTGTGTGTGTGTGTGTGTGTGTGTGTGTGCTCATGTTTTGTGTGAACATGCTTATGTGCTAACAACCAACTGCTCTGATTCATGGTTAAAAACAAAAAAATGGAGAAAAAATAAAACAAAACAAAGACACCATAACTAATAAGGTTGAATTACGAAGAAAACATACTGTATATGTATTGCTCCTGATGGCAGCTCAAGGGGCCACGCATCTCTGTCTACGTGGGAGCTAGTATCTTTTCTACTTTCTATTATTGTTCCCCTCATTCCTTTTCTTATCTCTTGTTACTAAGTGAAGAGAGGTTTTCATTTTACCCAAAATTAGGCAAACCAAATTCACCAACCAAAATTATAAGAACTAGGCCTATATAAGAGGTCAACTTAACATAACTCAATTTAGTATAACAAAAAGTAAGGTGTGAGCTAAACAAACAGACCTCACACAATGAGCCATCAAGGATCTTATAAGTGAAGAGAACTGGTTTATCTTTGTCTAGTGCCTCATTTTAAAGTATGTCTTGAGTGATTTCCAAGATTGACATCAACTGTAAAAATATGTGTTCGGATAAGAGAAGATTGAAACAAGGAGGAAAGGAATAACAGAAAAAATGGTGCAACAGGTAAAAGACACCACAAGTAAAATGTCAAGGTGAAAAATGCAAGAGGAAGATGATGAGAGGTAGAAATGATGAAGTGAGTATGCTGAGATATTTGGAACACTTCAGCCTTGCAGGTGGAGTGGAACTGAAAAGAAAGTGCAGGGAAAATATATGTGGGCTTTTCTTTGCCTTTCTCCATCTGTACCTTTGATCTTTGTGACTTCTTCCCTGCAAAGAAAGGTAAAGAGAGGGAACAACAGGCCAAGTCATGAAAGATAAGAGAGAACGGAACAAATGAGAACATAAAGAAGATAAAGAGAAGGTGCAGCTAGTGAGAGAGAGATTCACTGAAAAGTGGAGAATAAGTGAGAAAGAGGTGAGGGCTTGAGGGAGTGGAGCTGAGTCACAGTGTAACATGTAAAGACATGAGACAGCAGTGAGTGCATAATGTCGTGTTCGAACCAGACGCAATCAAATACAGACGTGAGAATGTTTTGTGTTTACTCGCTCAATTGGCACGTCAAAAATGTGTGTAAACGAGTTCCCAAAACGCAAATTTTCATAAGAGGGCCAGGGTTCCTACGCCCCACCAGTCTGTTTTTATCAAACAAGGTTGAGCTTGAGTACATTGATTGGGGAAGCTGGTTATGCTAAAGCGGCAGAGCTAACTTCCTAGTACAACCAATAGCTGGATTCAAGTGACAGGAAGTTTTTCACAATTTACCAGATAATCTAACCTCCCCACTCACTGTCCTCACAGTGATCTCCTTTTTATTCCTGATCCCATTTGAAGAAGGTAGTGTCACAAAGTTGGAGGAAGCCGCACAGAGACATAATACACATACATGTGTCCGATATATTCAGGGGAATTAACCTCCGCTGGTCCATACGTCACACCATACGTCACCAGAGGATCTGCACGCTGATTGGCTCTCACTTGATAGATTCGCTGGAGTTCCGATTTTTCAACTCACAGGAACTATTCATGTGTATAACTCGCTTCATTTGCGTGGATGGAATTGTGTCATTTGCGCCGCCCAATTCGTGTCACACCACCAGACCACTACTCACGCCTTTACTTTGATTTTACATGTAATTAATTTGCATGAATGATTTTATTTGCATTTGGTGTTAACGCCCCATAAGAGAGAGGGGTGAGAAAAGAGTGATGTATTGTCAGTACTATTTACGAAGGAGCAGGAGATGTAGGGTAAATCGGTAACATACTTA
This sequence comes from Notolabrus celidotus, assembly GCF_009762535.1. NCBI lineage: Eukaryota > Metazoa > Chordata > Actinopteri > Labriformes > Labridae > Notolabrus > Notolabrus celidotus. The sequence goes on from NC_048278.1 coordinate 14,971,009, forward strand.
CAAGCTATTGAAATATTACTGTCTTTTGCTAATGGATGGATGGATGGATAGATGGATGGGTGTTTTTTAATTATTCTGATTAAATATAAGGGTTTAAAGCACTCTAAATAATCTGACTAGATTATGTTTTCATGAGAGTGGCAGAGCAATGGATGATTAAGTGCTCTGTCTACACTGTTGCAAGCTGAACTTAGACAATAGTGGCACTCCCATAGATGCACACAAAACTCAGACCTATGGGTAGTTGATTCTTTGTTATCCTGCTCAAAGTCTCAGATTCAAGCAGGTGCACGTGGAAAAAGAAACAACCTTGAGGCGGCACAGCGCATACTGTAGTATTGATGTGAATAATTGCTCAAGTTTTGATTAGTGCTGGCTGAGAGTAATGACACTCATAATGACCTAACAGGAACCTCATGCTGTGCCCCTTTGTTCAGTGGAGCACTGTGGTGTCTTTGAGATCATTGTTTTCTTTACAGCCTGCAACTTTACTGTTATGGTTTGGTGTGGTTTGGTATCACAGCTCTCATTAGTGCCATGTTCGGCTTCAGAAGAGCTCTTAAAAATCATTAGACTTCAGGTAACTACAGTTGAATGGGTATGTTGAAACAACTTTAAGAACTAAAATTTATCTTATTTGTTATAGAGTTGTATTTTAGTTGGATCTTTTAAGCCTTTACTCTGTAACTTTAAACTTAATGCAAAGTGTTTTAGAACATGAGCTGTAGGACTCTGGTTGTCCACAAGCTGATTAGCAATTTCAAGAGTGCTGCATCCCTCTGAAAGAGTTTTCCCCACTTTGACTTTTCAGAGTCTGTTAAATACATGTTTTGGCTAAAGGAAAAAACCTGAGGTAAAAGTCCGTCATGAAGTGAACTCAACTATTGCAGCAGGTTCGTTAGCTGTTTTGAAGAAAGACACTGTTATCATGAAAGTGATTCGTCCAGGCACTGTATCTTTCCACTTTTGTAGCTAGACTTTCCGTCTCATCCATCTCAATTTTAATTTCTTAATATTAATTATTATTGTTAATTCAAAGAGAAATTGACTGATTGGGATGCCTGTGTGCACCATGTGCGGTATGCATTGGCTGTTGGAGACTGTCAGAATATGTGTATTAATATAAACTCTATAGCTTATACTCCTGGGCTCAGGACTGCGTATGACAATTTGCCCTCCGTTTGTTGGGAAAACCGGCAAACAATTGATCAGCTAATTGAACTTGGAGGCTATTTCATGTTTCGACATGTGTTCCTGGATAGATGATGGTGATAGGATGTTTGAAGAAGAAAGCCACCGGCGTAATCAGGCGCCCTGTCAGCTTCAAATGGATTAGCGCTTGATTTGCGTGCCAGCACTTCAGAGTTCAATTGCAAAAGGGTGCAGGAATGAAAGGGGGGGGTGGGGGGGGGGGGGGGGGGTCGGAAGACAGAGAAAGGGAAATGCATTTCAGAGAAGATGGCGCTTAGTGGATTCAAAAATGGGATGCATCCTTTGCTCATTAGCAAGAGGAAAAGCTGTTTGAAGTTGGGATGTTTGGCAATGTTGGCAGAAAATGTGACAAGAAGACTTCATAATGAAATTAGGGTGTTCTTTTTCTGACGAGCTTCCAGGATTGATAGGAACATACTAAAATCCCTGAATGACAATAATCCTGTAACTGAGTTTTTGCTTGTGATATTAATATGAGACTTCTTATTTGTTTTCATCACTGTAGTTCAGACTGTGGTTGGGTTCACAGCACTATGGGGCTCTGGCTGGATGATGGTAGGTATCACTGGAGCTGTAAATTATACACAGTGTGAAATCACAACACTGCTGTACTGTGCCATCTGTTTATTCCCACAAATTTGAAATGCAACAATGCCTTACTCTTGCTACATTAACAAAGAGATGTGATTTTTGTTGAGGATTTATTTTGGTATTAAATATAAGGAATTATCTTGTATGTTTCTAATATTGCTTTAGTTAAATATTTTCTGTGGTATTGTCAAAATTTAAAAAATCTCATAAGCACTAAAAACACTTTGATTATGACTGGGAATCTTTATTGACAATGTTTTAGAGCCTTTATGTGTAGCTTTTAGTCTGTTTTATCAACAGCTTTAAAATTGAGTGTCATAAAAGAGGCCTGACATGAGTAACCAAAGCATTATTGAAATTTAAAAGTTTCATTCTAATTATCTGAGTACAAGAACAAAAAGCTTATGTTGTGAAATGCTCAAACCAAACGAATGCAACATTTGCACGGCAACACAACCCTGGCACAACTGTGGTCTAGGGCATCCAAGCGTTTGCTGCCCGTGCCATAATAAAGGAAGAAAACAGGTGTCTGTCGAGCATAAGCAAAAGAAAGGCGGACCTTACCTGTAGCCTCTCTTCCCGAACCACCATGCATGCTTCCTGGGACCAGCTCACTCTGCTCCTTCTTGTGAACCCTCAGGGTTTCAGATGACAGTTTATTTGTGATAATATATAAGACACACGGTAACTCAAACGCAATGGGAAAAGGGGGGAGAACTTCTTCCAACAACAGTGTCTCTTTCTCTTTAGCCTCCTGCACAGGTGTCTGCCTGAGATAATCAAGACCACTGTGTCCCCGTCTCATTGGCCAATGGGTCGCGTGACCAGGAAGGCCCACCAACCTGTAGCTCAACAGCCATAACACCTATACTCAGGACAGTGTTTCTGTAATACCAGGTTTCACCAATTTGACAGCGGACATAATCGACAACTTATACTTACAATGGAGGGCTGAGTACAAGAATAAAAAGCTTATGTTGTAAAATTATTAAACCAAATGAATGTCACATTTGCAAGCAGCATTGTAGTTGTAGTCAAATAGGATAAAACAGACCATAATGGTTCATGTTACACCATAAATTTTACTTTAGCCAGGTTTCACCAATTTGACAGCAAACAAAATTGACAACTTGGTCCTCCTTGGTATTATGCTTTTTCATATTGTTAAGACATATCAATGCTAAAGATGTTGTTTGTTAATACTTTCAAAGTTATATTGTGGTTTGTATCCAATTTTAAAATTGTGAGGTCAATGTGTGTTGAAGTAATCCCAGGGTGAGACAGCAGGCTGCTCTGAATGGTTAGTTCTAAGTATCAATCAAGGATTATGCGAGAAAGACACAAGACCTGCCCGATTTCTGACATCACTAATTGTTGAATCTCCTTAACAGAGCATATAAAATACAATACTTACCTCACATAAATATTTAGCTCTGTTCTTTGTTACCAGGGATTATCTTGTTGTTCCTATCTCTGCAAACCTTTCGGGTCATGTTTTGGTTCAAAGCATATTTCCATATTTCATAAGTTGACATTTCAGATAGAGAAAAACTGGTTAACTCAATGATGGCAACTTTGTTGCATGGCAATAGTGGGGGAGGCCAGAGAGCTGACCAATTGGAAGAAAGTGGGGAGCTTAAAGAGACAAAAATTAGGGTTTTTAGAGACTGGACACAAATCGAGTTTTATGGGCTGTAAATCATGTTAATGTCCAACAGAAGTAACAGAGGGACAATAGTATGGAGCCTGAAAATGAGAATACACCCTGCTGTGACCCACACCCATGTAAAGCACTGCAGGATACATAAGTGTATGGTCCGAATGGGAACTATAATCGTGTGACAAATGACAACTGCTTGTTTTGAAAATCTCTCTAGAGAAACACACCAAATGGAAAATCACTTGCCAAGATCCTGGTCAAACTGTCAGATCAACACCACCAAATGAAAAATCACAAACTCCAAACTGTGACGTTACTTTTAGAATACACACACAGGTCCCGAACTACTAATGTTTTGCGTATATAAAAACGTGCAAACTTAATAGCCAGGCAAAGCTGACACGCCCAGAAATAGCATATGCAATGTTTTAGTTTTCACACCCAATATAGCTCTCGTTTTTTGAGATCTTAGTAGATCAGGCCAAGTGTCATATTTTTCATATATGCTCACAAAGAACGGAGGGCTTATCTTTTTTACATCCTACAAACATAACTGCTAACTATCATGCCTGAACAGTATGAAAGACAGGCAGTAGAGAATAAAGCCATGTGATGAAGCAGCAAAAAAGTAAGAAATTATTAACAGACAATTTTTCTTTTATGTTAAGTATACAGGATATTAGTCATCACTAGATTGTGTCTGAAACCAACAGCATGTCATAAGTTTTATGTAATTTATGAAGTTAATGAACCACTTTTCTTGCCACTGTATAAAGGACGTGTTTCAGTGGAAATAACATCAATCAGTGACATGTATGGGATTTCTGTATTTCTAAAGGCATAATAGAAGAAAGTAAGTTAGATAAGCTTTGTCAAGCTTGATGTGTTTCTGTGACAATTTGTGGTGGAAATTGAATTATGAAAAAGAAAAAAACAAAACTATTTATTTCAATATTCTTGATTATAGTTCATAATTAACATAACTAAACACAATTAACTTACATGGGTATCCAGATGGCACTTTTTTGCATTTCATACATTTGAGGGGCATCCAAAGAGCACTTTTTCTTACATTTTTATACATTTGCGGAGCATCCAGAGAAAATTTTTTTAAAAACTTTTTTATAAATTTAAGGGGAATCCGGAGTGCACTTCTTATGACATTGAAACATTTGAGAGGCATCCAGAGAACATTTTTTAATGTTTCATACATTTGAGGGGCATCCAGAGGGCACTTGTTTACATTTAATACATTTGAGGGCGATTGCCCCACCCCCCACGAATACACCACTGGTGTGTTTAATTGGAATGGTTTGAATCCACCGTGTAAATAATAATATGCCTACCAGGCAAACCTGGACTCTTATAGGGAATGACAGCACACACACTGATGGGTCTGATTCCTGTTGAACCCAAAACACACCTATGAATTATCAAGGGACTAAATCAAACCTTTGCCTCACTTATATCCCTGATTGTGCACCACCTAAACAAAATGTGCTTGAACCGTGCTTTCTAAATAGGTACATGGGGCCCTTTTGTCTCTATTTTATTTAATTTAAGTGTTTCCCAACTATTATTATGCCCTTGGAAAGAAATAAGCAGTTCTGAGATGCTTTCTTGTTTTCTTTTCATTCACTGGAAAGGAAAAAACAAGAAAACAAGGTCCTGAATTGCTATTCCCCATGAGAGCACTGACGTGGTATTTCCCTGCTGACACTAGAGATGTCTTCTTTCCTCCTTTACCCTCTTTAGGGACCATCATGTGTCCCAAAAGACTGCCGCATCCCTGCTCCTCAGAATAACTAGGGCATGTGGGAGAAAACTTCACAGCATAATTAAAGCAGTGTTCGCAGCTTACATCTTCGTCTCACTTTGTGTGTAGATGTGTGTTTGTGCTTTGCAACACAAAATGATACTTTAACAAGGAGTGTTAAATGATTTGTAGAAACATGGAGCTCAAATGTGAATGACAGGCAATTGTAATTCTTAAACCTTGATTTAAAAAAAAAATCTCCATTGGATTATGCAATTGTAATTGTTAGCTAAAATAAAAAAGTACATCTTTCTCTGCTTTGACTGTTGCAAAATGCCCCAAGCTAATGCAATAGAATTTTGTTTGAAAAAGATACAAGCATTGGTAAACAGTCAGACCTACACTTAGAGACATCACCTTTTTAGTGAGCTCCTATCAGTCACTCTTTTTCTTTTGGACACATTACGTTTTGTACACACCTCTGAATTTGTTTTATTCTAACCCCCTTGTCTCCTAAGATCTTTGGGTCTGCCTGTGTGTTATTTTCTCTTCTCTACAAAACTTTAATAATCTTCCCTCTACTCTGTTTTTTAACTGTTAGAGGTGAGTGTGTAAGAATGAAAAAAAGTGATTTATAAAAGACAAAAGAAATAGGATACAGAGTTAGAGACTGGAAGCGGGAGCAGCTGCTGAGAAAAAGATACTGGCAGCATGAAGCACAGACAATTTCCCAGCCAGTCAGTCTTTATGTTAGTCAGTCAGTCTGAACAGACTGTACCAGCACAGTTGCTTCCTCTTCAATCTCCATTTCATGGATGTAGAGGGAGAGGTAGCACTCACTTTGCAAAACATGAAAGAACACTTTGCATGGCAGAGTCCCCTTGGATTCGCTCCTCTCTTTGCACTCGCTGTCAAAATATTGACAAGAGAGAAAAAGCATGCTGCATTTTACTCTCATGTATCAGACAGTTTGTCCTTTTGAATTATTGATACTTCTAGAAGGGGTTTGTGCTGGACACAGGGCTATCCTAAGGTAGTTTACACATCTTCAGTGGAAGTGGAAAAGCTCTTTTGTAGGAACCTATAGTCTAGCTGTGGGCTAAAAAAAGAGACTGAGTGGCTGTTAGTGAAACACCTGTCCTCAGGGCAAGTGATGACATTCTGTGCGTTTAGTTGATGATGGACTGTAGGAGTTGCTGCTTCAAATACAATGATGGTTAGGCTGGTTTCTAAAAATAGAAACATAGAAAGATCAAAGAGTATGTGAAGTGATGACGGAAAGTTACTTAACATAGATCAATACACTCAAAACAGAAGTAGAAAAAAATATGGTGAAATTGGTGACAACACAAACTTCAAAAATGTATATATGTAGTATACACACACATAACGTTTGTTTGTTAGTTAGCTAGTTGGTTGGTTGGTTGGTTGGTTGGTTGGTTGGTTGGTTGGTTGGACAGACGGACAGATGAATAGATGGATAGATAGACAGACGGACGGACGGACGGACGGATGTCTGTCTATCTATCTATCCATCTATTCATCCGTCTGTCCGTCCGTCCGTCCGTCTGTCCAACCAACCAAACAACTAGCTAACTAACAAACTTTACGGATGGACAGACGGACGGACGGATAGACAGAAATAAAATATGGGTTATGTTTGGGAGGGCAGTAGATTATTGCAATGATTAGGGGTTTTGGACCAGAGAGTTTGAATGACAGATGTTCAAATGATAGTGGAGAAAGGATAGTGGTGAGAGAGGTTTTTATTTGTTGGTGGAGGAGAGCAGCTATTCCACCGCTACAGCTGTCAGGGTGTGGCTTGGCGAGATAACAGTATCCAGGGGGAGTGGTTTGGCTCAGGGTGTAGTAATCCAGTGGTTGTTGCCAGGTTTCAGTAAGACAGAGGATATCCAGTTTATTGTCAGTGATGAATTCATGAGACTCTTAGAGCCTGATCTACTAAGATCCCAAATAATGAGCGCTAATTTGCGTGTGCTAACTTAAACATTGCATGTGCTATTTCATGGCGTGTTGCGGGTGATCTGCTATGACTGCGTGCACAATTGATAACAAGTGCAAAAGTGGTACGGACCGCCCTATTTTATGAGGATTTTGTGAGTGCTACCAGCTCTAACCATGGAGACTTTGAGAGAGCAGAGTGGCCGTAAATGAAAAATGAAGTTTGAAGTTTGAAGGTCTTTGTGGAGGAGGCAAATAAACACACTGGTGAACTCCAGCAGAGACATCTCAGCGTTTCCAGAAGAAACAAGATTTGAGAGCCCATGTGTGAAAAGGTGAATGCTGTTAGAAAAAAAAGATCTCCCGATAAACGTATAAATTCTACTCCAAAACGCAATAAGTGTTTTGATGGAGTTTTAAGAGCAATTTGATGATGCTGAGTCTGCCACTCTTTCTCTAGCTACTGGCAAGTCAATCGCAGTTTGAAACAACCAGGGCCAAAAAAGTTAGGCGTCACTTTGTTGAGGACAGTCGCCTCACTGACGCAGAGAGCAACTTTCAGGTGAACGTTTTTAATGCCTGTCTTGATATCATCATCCAGCAACTGTCCCAAAGATTCACCAGCTTAAATGGAACTGTGAACATGTTTGAGGCAATTCACCCCAACGCACTGCTGCAAGCACGAGATGAGGAGTTACACCAAGTTGCCTGGCGGCAGTCGGGACATCGCCCCCAGCTTTCCTGGCCAGCTGCTTTCTTTTAGAACCTCTTTCAGGGACCAGATACCAAAGTGTGGCAAGGTGAGCAGTGATGTGTAAATAAGGGCAACGCCACCTGGGGACTTACACCCCAGGATGTAAACTAAATAAACTAAAACACACAGACAGGAAGGGCACGCGGTTCGACTTACCCACAGGACAAGAGAACATGATTTCAAAATATAAAATACTTTATTAAACAATTAATTAAAACAGACTAAATAAGAACAGACTGAATAAGGGAAAATATCAGTGGTATGGGGACTTCCAAAACTACACAACACCTGTGAGACAGCAAACCAAAAGTGAAAAAGGGATCCACCACCTGGGAACCGTTGCCGTTCTGGGGCCCTCAGCACCAGTAACAAAATGAGAAAACACACACAATTAAAATCATGCAATAATGGCAGCCCTCATACCACTATAACCCAAACTAAACCATAGAAACAAAACAATTTAAACACAATAAATCAAAACAATCAACAGACAAACTCAATAAGTCAATAAAGAAAATAACAAAAGCAGGGAAGATAAATCAAACCAATGAACTCATAATTTGTCTGCAAGTGTATTTGAAACATGAGCCAGCAGACAGCTGAGATGGTGTGCCGACTGAGGCCCAAGCAAAGCTACCGGGCAGTTATTTCGCCTCACACAATCCCATGAAAGCGCCCGTGGTGTTCCTCAAGCAAACACTTATTTCAGTGTTACACTCCAAGAAAAAGACAGCAGCCAACAGCAGCAGCGCAGACAACGGCAGACGTTGTGACCTGCAGGGCAACTGTATGTCGGCGCCAGCAGGAGGAAGCACGCAGCCCAGACTCGGAGAGTGATGGCCGCAGGAAAACACACTGCGCACCCAGACTCCGAAGAACAGCTCAGCTCCCGTCAAGCCACACTGCTTCGGAAACCTGACACCACACTCCGTGTCGCACAGGCACAACGCCGGACGTATCTCAGGTCTGCCGGCTCCGTGAGGGAGGAAGAGGAAGAGGGAGAAGAAGAGGCCGACCAGGTGCCTTTATAGGCGTGCACCCAGTAACTACGGGCCACACTGACCCCTAAAGGTAGGGAGTGCAACTTCCTATCTTGCCACAAAAGCAAAAGTCTTTTGTGGATCTGACAAAACTGCTCATTGTCAACCACCCAGCAGTAGCATCTGCATTCAGTGAGGTTTGCACTTCCCTGTTTTATTTTTGACTCTTCCGTCACTGTTGCAACTTCTGAGCGCTCATCACCAAGTTAAAACTAATTAAAAACCCATTGAGGAGTACGGTGGGACAGGAGAGACTGGACGGACTTGCCATGTTGTCCATTGAGAATGACAGAGCAAAGAAAATGGACATACAGCGTATCTTGGACAAGTCCGCGGAGCTTAAGGCTTGTGGTGAGTAGGCCGAGTACTTCATATTGATTTTTTGTTTGTATGTGAACATGTGGGCCACTGTGCCAATTCTACTAAAACTTATAGCTGTTGATACAGTGGCCTGCTGTGCTCTCATTAGTTGAAAAAATGAAAGTGGGTGTCAGAATGATGCGGTCACTATCTGTGGTGCTGAACTGCTTTGAATTTGTGTTGTTTTATTAATAGCCTAATGTTTTTTGTTGTTCTCTTGGTTTGTAAGACTTCATGTCCATTTGATTGACTTCAAAATTACATAACTGTGTGTAAAAAATGTAGTAAAGCTTGTAAGCCCCGCTGTTGCGGGCATGTGTATGTTGTAAAGCGATGTAATGATGACCACAGCCATTTGTTTGCACCTGCCTTTCAAATGGGCTAAATATAAATGCAAAAACGGCGCCCACTATCTGCTTCAGGTTTAATAAATCACATTGCGTGTGGTTAGTACGTCTGCTTTGCGTGTGCTATCAAGTTTGCACATGTTTTCACACGCACACCTTTAGTAGATTGGGCCCTTATTGTTTAATGACCGGGTATTGAACGGAGCAACTTTCAGATGATATGAACTGATTTGATGGGAGGGCTTAGGGAGAGAGTGGCGGTTGGCTGTGTTGACATGCTTTTTGTTGTGGGGATGAGGATCATCCACTTCACAACTTCTTTGTGGACGAGAGAAACAGTGGCAGTGGACGGCTCATGCCTCTGCGCTGCAGGACTGAAGGATACAGAAAATCATTCATCCCTGCAGCCATTAGGCTTGATAACTCTCTAGCCAAAGGGAGATGAGCTGACAGACACCTGAATTACTTGTTTTATGTGATTTTTACAATTTTATCTGCCAGACACCTGAATTGCCCTTAGGGGATTAATAAAGTACATTCTGTTCTATTCTATTCTCACTTATTACCCACCTCCAATCGCCTTCAAAAAACAGAGAGTGTGCTACTGTTCTTTGTTTTTTGATAAGTGATAAGGCACTCATCTCCCATCCATTCACCCGGCGAATGTCCGCTCCCTGGCAAACAAGATGGATGAACTGCTGCTCCTCAACTCAAGAAACACGGACTTTTGCAGATCCGCCGCCCTGTGTTTCACTGAAACCTGGCTCAGTGAACACATCCCAGACAGCTCGCTGCACTTACCGGACTTTCAGCTCCACAGAGCGGACCGCGTAAAGGAACTCTCTGGGAAGGCGAGAGGAGGCGGAATCTGTTTCTACATAAACGAAGGTTGGTGTACAGATACCACAGTGTTGAAGAAGTCATGCAGTCCAAATCTGGAGACTCTTTTCATAAACTGCAAACCCTTCTATTCGCCGCGGGAGTTCTCCTCCTTTATTCTGGTCGGCGTCTACATCCCACCTCAGGCCTGCGTAACGGAGGCGTTACAGCACCTGGCTGACCAGATTACAGACGTGGAGAAAAAACATCCTGACTCTCTGCTCATCATTCTCGGGGATTTTAACAGAGCAAATTTAACCCACGAACTACCTAAATACAGACAACATATTAAGTGTCCCACCAGGGAGTCTAACACTCTGGACCACTGCTACACAGTAATAAAGGACTCATATCGCTCTGTCCCCCGTGCAGCTTTAGGACTATCTGATCACTGTCTGATTCATCTCATCCCGACCTACAGGCAGAAGTTAAAAACGGCTAAGCCTGTAGTTAGGACTGTGAAGAAGTGGACGGAGGAGTCAAAGCAGGAGTTACAAGCCTGCTTTGATTGCACTGATTGGAGTGTTTTTGAAGCTGCATCAGGAAACCTCAATGAACTCACTGACACTGTGACTTCATACATCAACTTCTGTGAGGACATGTGTGTGCAGACCAGGACCTTCTGCACATACAACAACAATAAGCCCTGGTTCACACCTCAACTGAGGAAGCTGCGTCAGGCCAAAGAAGAGGCCTACAGGAGTGGGGACCGGGACCTGTTCAAGCAGGCCAGAAACAAACTGACGAGAGGGATCAAGGTAGCTAAGAGGAGCTACACTGAGAAGTTAAAACAGAGCTTCTCTGCCAACGACCCCTCAGAAGTTTGGAGAGGCCTGCGTGAAGTTACAAGCTACAGGAGACCCTCCCCCCACCCTGAAGGTAACAAAAGACTAGCTGACGACCTGAACAGCTTCTACTGCAGGTTTTCACACCCCACACCCGAACACTCTGATTTACCTGGCCCCCCCACAAGCCCCTCCCCACCCCCCTCTGACCCCCCACCTGCGCTGACGATCTGTGAAGATGAGGTAATCCAGCTCTTCCAGAGACAAAAGACCAAGAAGGCTCCAGGACCAGACGGCGTGTCCCCCTCCTGCCTGAGAGTCTGTGCTGAGCAGCTGGCCCCCATCTTCACAAAGATCTTCAACACATCGCTGGAGCTGTGTGAAGTGCCCTCATGCTTCAAAAGCTCCACCATCATCCCAGTCCCAAAGAAACCCACCATCACAGGACTCAATGACTACAGGCCCGTCGCCCTGACGTCTGTGGTCATGAAGTCCTTCGAGAGACTAGTGTTGAGCCACCTGAAAGACATCACAGGCCCCCTGCTGGACCCCCTGCAGTTTGCCTATCGGGCAAACAGGTCGGTGGAGGATGCAGTCAATATGGGTCTGAACTACATCCTGCATCACCTGGACTCCCCCAGGACCTACGCTAGGATCCTGTTTGTGGACTTCAGCTCTGCGTTCAATACCATCATACCAGACATCCTGCACCAGAAACTCACCCAGCTCACAGTGCCGGCCTCCATCTGTCAGTGGATCACCAACTTCCTGACGGACAGGAGACAGCAGGTGAGGCTGGGGAGCATCAAATCCAGCACCCGGACCATCAGCACTGGCGCCCCACAGGGATGTGTTCTCTCCCCACTGCTCTTCTCCCTCTACACCAATGACTGCACCTCAGGGGACCCCTCGGTGAAACTCCTGAAGTTTGCAGACGACACCACCGTCATCGGTCTCATCCAGGACGGAGACGAGTCTGCTTACAGACAGGAGGTGGAACAGCTGGCCCTCTGGTGTAGTCAGAACCATCTGGAGCTGAACCCGCTCAAGACGGTAGAGATGACAGTGGACTTCAGGAGAAGCCCCCCCCCACTCCCCCCCCTCACCATCCTGAACAGCACTGTGTCTACTGTGGACTCTTTCAGGTTCCTGGGATCCACTATTTCCCGGGACCTGAGGTGGACCTCCCACATAGACACAATCAGAAAAAAGGCCCAGCAGAGGATGTACTTCCTGCGTCAGCTCAGGAAGTTCAACCTGCCTCAGGAGCTGCTGATCATGTTCTACACCTCCATCATCCAGTCTGTTCTGTGTACCTCCATCACTGTCTGGTTTGGCTCTGCAACCAAACTAGACAAACACAGACTGCAGCGGACTATAAGGACTGCAGAGAAAATCATCGGTGTCGACCTGCCCCCCATCCAGGACTTGTACCGGTCCCGGGCCAGGAAACGGGCAGGGAGCATTACCGCTGACCCCTCACACCCTGGACACAAATTCTTCAAACTCCTCCCCTCCGGCAGGCGCTACAGATCACTGTGCGCCAAAACAACCCGCCATAAGAACAGCTTCTTCCCCCAGGCTGTCACTCTGATGAACACTAAACCATAACAGTGTCATACCTGTCAGATAAATACTCTCTGTAAATATACATGTAGATATACAATGCAACAATTCTCAAGCAGAATTCCATATTTCTATTTTTTGTATTATTTAACTTCTATTTTATAATGTAAAACTACCTCTGCAACTCACCACTGCACTTTATCATATTTTTTTTAGCCTGTACATATTAGTCAAGCTATTTGTTGTTTCTTTGTATTTATAGCTAAGGTTATTGTTATTATATTTTCATTTTATTTTTATTGTAGTTCTTATTCTTATTCCTATTCTTATGCCTTGTACAAAGAGAGCACAGTTTACCAAAGTCAAATTCCTTGTGTGTTCAAGCATACTTGGCGAATAAAGCTGATTCTGATTCTGATTCTGATTCTGATTCTGATCTCAAAACCAGCATTACACAGTTACTTTTAGACGTGATTTCATGAAAGCACTGCTTTGGTTGAATGTTTTATACTTAAAAATAACCTATCGACATACAGAACATATTTCACCAGATATTTATCTGAATGACTTGATTCAAACCTGCCTGAAATACCTTAACAGACACACAAACTTCACATCTGCTCAGGTTGAAAAAAAGTCAAAGGCAGATGAAATACTAAAATAGCAAAAATAACAGTTTTTATAAATTACTATTATAAGAAATTACAGCACACTGTCAATATTTCAAATGCGAAACATACTGTGGAGTGTTATGCAGCTTGCTATTTACTCAATCAGGTTTTATCATTTTGCAGTTATTCATGGTCTTGTGATCTGGGAGTCAAACGCAATATAAACAAACTGATGCATTTTTGCACATGACAAGATAATTTGCAATTTTAATCTGACAATTTAGTATTCTGCTCATCACAAATTGCATTCAATGTCACAAACATGAAAAGCTGCCTAAGAGAAAGACAAATTCAAAATTGAAAAGTACTTGCTCCCAACAGATATGCAAACTATGCATTTGGCCTTAAACTGATCATAAGCGTGAGTGTAAGCCATTAAACATCAGCAGTATCTTTGAGAGCCTCCTGGGTATATCAGAAAACAGATGATAGTAGTCAGATAGGATGCTGACATTTAGCTAACCGAAGGATCAGTATTGTATCCCCCTGTGGGTTTGTAGGTGAGTCGATCACTATGCCACGCTGCCTTGTACCAGATGAGCTGATGACATTTTTTTAGCACTTTCACACCAACATGTACTTTCACTCTCTCTGTGAAGTGATCTCCACATCTTTTTACCTCTAACAATGAGTCACAAGATAAAGCAAGTTATAAAAAGCAGGGTTTCAGAAGCTAAAAGCTTTCTTCTGCCTGCGGCGCAATACAGATGACAAATCATTTCACAATTATTGATAACTTTGATTGCTGTGGCCATACTTTTTTTGATTCTGTTGAATCACCCTTTATAAAGTCTTCATGAGACATAACTTAAGGCTTTGAGGTCAATACTCTATCAATAATGTTTTTAAAAAGAGCATCAAGCCACCAATTCTATGATTTAAAAATACTGCTTACTCAATTGTTTGCTGCTTGCTCAATCAATCAATCAATCTTTATTTGTATAGTGCCAAACCACAGCAAACGTTATCTCAGGACGCTTTTACAAACATAGCAGCTTTGAACCATACTCTTTGTTAAATTATGAACAAAGACCCAACATCAAGACAGGATACGATCCAGTCCCTCTCACTGACAGGACTCTACTTTATCTCATTTTGATCCACTATGAGCATTGCACCTTGCAGTATTTAGCTAGTTACAGCGGCGGGGAAAAACTTCCTTTTAACAGTCAGAAACCTCGAGCAGAACCAGAATCATGTTAGACAGCCATCTGCCTCGACGGAGTTTGGGTTTCGAAAAAGGGATAGAGGAGAGAGAGAGAGAGAGAGAGAGAGAGAGAGAGAGAGAGAGAGAGAGAGAGAGAGAGAGATAGAGCGAGAGAGAGAGAGAGAGAGAGAGAGAGCAATGATAAGATAAGATACTCTTATTCATGGAAATTCACAGAGTTACAGCGGCAAACAAGAAGGTGTACAGTACAAGAATTCCAACAAGTATATATATAGAAAAAAATGCCCATCAGAGACGGCAGTTGGCCATAATTCTCCTGTCAGCCACCACCTCCTCAGGGTCCAGGACTGAGCTGGCCTTCTTCACCAGTTTGTTCAGTCTTGCTCTCCTGTATCTTGTCCGCCCACAGCAGGTGAAATCCTTCCAATGTGGCGTTCATGTCCGGTGTTAGCATGATGCTACTCTGCCAGTATTCCCTCTGGTGCTGGGTTAGCTCGTCCACCTTATCATAGATAGATCTTACAGTTCCCATAACGGTGGGTGGAAGGACAGGTCGATGTTGTCTTTTCTTAGCTTGCACCTCAGTACCAGCTAGTCATCCTTGCCTCCTTCTCCTCAGCTCACAGGGAACATCGGGCCTAACTTCGTTTAGCATAGACATGCTACGGGCTGCTAACAGCTGATCTCGTATATAAACAATGTTACCATGGATACACGTAGGATCTCTGGACACACACGGGAACAAAAATAGTAAAAACACCACTGCAAACGTAGCCAGTTTGGTGTCCATGGCCAA
The DNA here is from genome assembly GCF_009762535.1 of Notolabrus celidotus. NCBI lineage: Eukaryota > Metazoa > Chordata > Actinopteri > Labriformes > Labridae > Notolabrus > Notolabrus celidotus. The sequence continues at coordinate 14,986,556 of NC_048278.1, forward strand.
CAAATGAGTCATTAAAAGTCATGACAGGCTCCAAATACAAATATAATAATTAAACAGATATGAAAGAAAAAGTCGAAAAAAAAACAATGAAGAGAGAGCTACTGCAACAAGCAGCCACTCTAGACTCCCCAATCTAGAACTAACTATTAGCTGCACTTGAATCCATATACCTTTTACTACATCTAAATAAATCATCAGACCCTGCTGGCAGTTGTGAACTCAGGAGGGCAGGCAGGGGCACTAGCCCCCCCTGGTGCCCTCATGTCCGAAAGAAAAACGCAAAAGTGCCCCCTCCAGTGAATTAAGTGTTAAAAAAAGGTGCCCTCTGATTGAGAGAGAGAGAGAGAGAGAGAGAGAGAGAGAGAGAGAGAGTTTGTGTAGGTGTAGGTGTAGGTGTGTGTGTGTGTGCCTGATTTTTTTCTCGATACAGACTGTTTTCCTTGCATGCACCAAAGCACTCGCATCCACAAATGGTAAAATCCAGACCCAACGTACAAATTTAACATTTTGATGCAAAATCTGTCAAAAGAAAATTAGTTCTGATGAAGTACCCCTCCTGGTTAAAAATTGAAGAAATTGAGGAATGTGGGAGCCACCACCTGGAAGTATATATTGGTCCTGCAAAAAACAAAGAAACACCGTGGACACTAAAATCTTCATTAGTATCTCAGCAATATTGCACAGCTGCACTCTGTAGCAATATGATGCTTTAAAGGTTAAGGTTTTATTAAAGTTAATATCATTTAACATGCCTGTAATTAATAAAGACCTTTGACCCACTTTTTATTTCATGACCTTTTGTATAACTTAAAGCTATTTCAACTGTAAGAAAAATGCGATCACTGTGTTAAACAGTGCTTATTGTAATATAAAGCCTAATTTGCATTTAAATTGCTGCAGAAATAGATGCATTTACATGCAAAACGCTCACCTATGTGCACACACCATATTGCAATATCAAGGAATAAGTGCATCATCCCTCATTGTCCTATTACTTCCCTGTTTTCTCTCAGGCATGTGCTGACACACACAGACTTTGTTCCACAGAGTAATAGCAGAATAATTTCCGTTGACTTCCTGGTGCAGTTGCCACCAGAGGCAAATTCAAAAAAGCAAAGATCTAAGACCAAAATTCGCATGATTTCATTAAAGATGTGCGATTGCATTAAGCCCATTCGTTACACAGCGGCAGTGGTATGCATACTGTGTGTGTGTGCCGCCCCTGTTGTTAAATTTGATTCAGGGGATTTCTGAGCTTATTTCGTCACTTAATTAACTACGGTGGAGTATCACTGCTATGTCTCTTCTTTCCTGTTCAGTTTTGTTTATCTCTCAGCCACAGAGGTGTGGAGTCATTTGGAGGTCTTATAGGCGTCATGTGAAGATTAATAACTCTCTGTGACTGTGTTGCCTCCCATTAACCACTGATTAGAAGATGACAAAATCCTACAAATGAAGATTTCTTTTCTCTAACTCTCATGTGAAAGTGCCTATTATGACAGCAATTAGAGGTATTTTCAAAGCCTACACAATGGAATATCTGAATATTGTACCAATGATATGTCTCATAATAACATCAACCTTCCCAATTACCCCTGCCTTGTTCTAATTACAGACGATTAGTAGCAGAGACAGGTAGCAATATCAGACTCTTTCATCAAGTATTAGTTCAGCTGATTATGAAGAAGCAGCACATTGCAACCCCTCACACTACTCTCCCTATAGGCCTAATTGGCTCTCCGATGATTTCAGTGTTGTTGATTTAGCCCTGATTACACCTGGGATTAAGGCTTCAATTAAAACCAGGGCTGTAATGATCTTGTCTCAAATGCCAGAAGTGTACCACTGATGGCCTCTCATAAAAGGTCACTCGCACACATAGCAGCAGATTGTGCAATATCATTCTTTTCTTCTTTAAGGTTTAATGCTCTCAACAGAGAGAATTTGGCCTTGTTGAACACTGTACATCATAAATACCTAAATACAAACTTTCTACCCAGAGCCATGAGGGAGGAAGACAACAAAGTTAGTCATTTAAGGGTACTAGAATCAGATATTTATTCTATCTGTGTTTATATCACACAGCGCCTCAGGGCTACAACGATACCAAAGCCTGATTAACATGCTGACAACAACAGCTGAGGAGGTGTTTATGTGTTTTTGTGTGGTGTAGAGGAAGAGTGCACTTGAACATTTCTCTTTTTTTCCATGTTTACCTGTAGGGCATTGCACATGAGCAGAAACATGAATTGCTTGCAATTGACAAATCATGCAAAGCTGATTGCTGCATTAACTTTGCTTTTAAATAGGCTCCTCACTTTCACATCACTGCCTCCTCAAAGAGCTCTCTGAGATCAATTATGAATTTTAAATATTTATCGTTACATTCTTTTCAGGTGTCAAGGACAAGTAATAGAGACTGTTTATCTCCTTTCAGACTTTTTGAATGTCTAAAACAAGCAGGCAAGAGAGAGCTATGCCTGTAGCAATGCTGGCTACAGACACACAGGAGCCTGATGAGGCCACACAGGAAGTGTGCTTTTCATCTCTTATTTCTCCAGGTTGCATCATGGCAGCTTGTCACTGACACATCCTTTCTTGCTGACAACATATGGGGTCAAAACCAACATTTCCCACCTGTCAAATTCCTCCCTTTGTTTTACGTTAACATCATTGTCAACTTGACAAAATGCACAAACCTGCAACTGTCAATTTAACTAATTGACATTGACATTGTGCACAACGGTAAAGCACAGTTCTTTGCTTCCTTTGTGTCACACATTGTCAGAAAGTGTGCAACTTCTAATAAGGAGCGCATGACAGTTCTCCCACAGCATGATCAACAATATATCAGTTCATTTCTTGCATTATGAGAGTCCGTTTGTAAAATTGTTTAGCTAGAGGGTTTGTAGTGAAGTAGGAAGCAGACTCAGATCACTTAATTGAAGGCTCCATCTGTGGCACATCGGCCACGTATTTCGTCTTCTCTGACGTGTCCTCTCTATTCTTCGCTGTAATCATTGCTGTATGATAAACAGCAACATATATCAGCTGCAAATTAACACAATAAGCTCGGAATCACTGTAAAAAAAAGTAAAGAGAAAACTTAATGGGGAACAGGCGGACCGACAATCAGAGTGACCACACTTCCCTCAAGCATTTCACCTGAGTATTGGTGTGCAACACGGACACAGCAACGCACAAGCCTGTAGTGCTCATGTCCCCGTCAGCCCCTGCTGCATTGGGGCAACACAGAAGTATGAACCACCCTTAATCGCCAGCTCAATTTATAGAGGCATGCATTGCCCATCACCAACATTTGGCCACAACCATCCTCCTCTACAGGGTTGAGCACCATACTCATGACAAGCATGATGAAACAAATACACATAGACAACATACTCACTCGATTATCAAACTTCCCACGGTACTTGAATGCATCACAACATGCGCTTTTTCTAGCTGCAATGTGCACATAAAATAACTGTACTTTAATATTGTCTGAAGCTTCTCCCACCAATGTGGTAGCAGCTTTAACCACGTAGATGGCGTCATAGAAAGGTTAAAAGGTGTGGAAGTGCAGTTATTCAGATTTCCCGCCGCAGGTACGTTTGCTGGTAGACAAAGAAGTTTGCTAATGAGACCTCTGCAACAAAACTACTAATAGAAGCAATTGAAATATCAGCCATGTTTGTCTGTCATTACTCTATTACCCTGTGTTTAGATATGGTTGAGTTATCAACTAAATTTAACACAAAACACAAACAGACCTTGGATGGTATTGTGTATTACATATATTTTAGCTAAACAAAGAAAAGTTGTATGAATGAGTCCACTTTGTCACACTTTTGTATTAAGTTTGCACAGGCAGCTGCAGAATTGCCTCTCTCTTCACACTATCTCAAATGATGTGTCTACCCTATTAGGTAAGAGATAGTGAGCAGGCTGTTCTTAGCAGATTTCAACACTGACAGGGTGTAGTGTAAAGTCTTGCCTTTAACCTATCCTGCTTTTCATTGGCTGTTCCTGTCTCCTTTTTCTTTTCCCACCTCAAACACAAAGACATAAAATTACAGACTTGTCATGTGATTGATATGATTACAGTTGTACGCCTGAGTCCAGTCCAGTCCATAGTCGTAGCCAAAGCAACATTGTGTGGTTTAGAAAAGACAGGCTGTTGCTATGAAATATTGACCAATTAGAATCAAACATTTAACACAGCTGAATTGCCTTAAAGTGCATTGTCACACAAATGTTTTAGGCAAAGGTGAGTAGACAAGGTAGGCAAACTACATTGTGAACAGATAATTCTGTTGCTTTAGGTTTTTGATTAAGACACCCAAACTATAACCAGCTTTTCAGAAAGCTTTTATCTTTGAAAAGCATATAGGCCATTCCCCAGGTTGATCTCACCCCGTTGATATACAGTAGATGAAATATTATCTTACAAACTCCAAATAGTTTCAAGTTCCCAGTTTACATGAGAATAACCATCAAATTTCAGCGTTTCATTTCCATGAGTGATCTGGCACACATTATCCTGTTTTATGTAGAACCCCCCCCATCTGTTACTCCACTCAAAATATGACAAATGCTACGAATATTTTGGAAACACCATTTAACCCAGCTCTCATGTCTTCTTTTGCAGCAGCAAAACACAGATGATATGGTTTATTCGTTGGGAAGGAAACAACGAGGCATATTCCTTCCAGATTGAAATATTTGTCATCGTGCTCTCTCTCTCTCTCTCTCTCTCACTCTCTGTCTCTCTCTCTCTGTTTCTCTTCCCCCTGACAAATGTGTCTGCCGCATAGACTTTGGAAGCAGCATTTCTGACTCACTAGGTTAAGATTAATTTCTTACATTACCCCACACCCTTAATGTAGCAGTGTTAGGACTTTGAAACTTAATAGCTATGGGAAAAAAACACTTGGATAATTTTTTCTCAGAGCTATAATTCTCTAAATTGAAATGACGCCTAGATGTAAAACCTTTTTTTATGTATATCTTAATTCATGGCTCTCTGCATTTCTTGTTGTTATACATGCAAATGCACATGACAGAGTTTGTATCTCTGCTAATGTATCTGCTATAAACATCTGAATCTCTACTGGGCAAGATGAGGCTCTCAAATGTGACAAATATCAGAGTTGAGATGGCCTCATCGCAGGGTGTGGCACTGCTTGCTATTTTTTTTTTTTTTTGCTAATTCTGTTACAGCCACTGGGATTCCTAATAAGGAACAGCAGTGCCTTGATGTTTGGCCCTCTGGCATGTGGGGATTATTGTGGGCGGTGTGGGAAGACACACACATGTCTATGCACACATATACACACATTTAGCAAATTCTCATTTCCACTTGCTTTTACACTCCTACAACCACACAGCCACAGGCATTAAAAAGGTGAAGTTATGCTGCAGGATTCATAACAGGCTCACAACTGAAATAGGGCCTTTAATTTACCTGTGCTAAATGCAGCTTTTTAGTAAGTGCCACAGCGACCAGCATCCTCCTACTCTGCTCTTACTCCTCCTCTTCACCTCTCCTGCCCCAGATTGTGATTGTCCCCCTGAAAAAGCACACAGTAAATAAAGCTAATGCAATATTTTCTGTGGAGTTGGTGTGATGTAGTGCCATGCTTGGCTTGCCATAGAACTAAGTTTTGAAATTGAACTTTAGGGCTGGTAAGATGAATAATGGCTTTTCTGAAATAGTTTTCAAGGTTAGCATTCACTGAAAAGGACACCCTTTCACATCTGAAGTACATTTCCCTCAAGTGGAAAAGATACACAACTCCTTGAAATGTGGATTTTATTTTCCCTGTGCTTTAGTGCTTCTTTGTGGTAAAAGACACACATGCACTGATGGTTTCTCTGTCTGATTTTATCTTTTATTCTCTCTGACTCTCTATGTTTCCCTATGTCAGGGCCTCACTCATCTCCATCACTCCTTCTTCTCACCCTAGTTGCCCCTGCACAGCCACTGGTACATCTCCTCCAGCATTTCCTTCACTCCTTTCTTTGTACCAACCATCTCATCCCATACCTGCCCTTATCTTTCTCTCATCCCTAAGTGCTGCTTTCCCCTCTCCACCCGCCCAGCTTTCCACTGCTGTCTCTGTGGTGTAGTGATGGTCACCACGGCAACTGTCAGGCAAATAGAGGGTAGCTCACAGGACTTCATGGGAGGTAGAGTCTGTGGGAGTTGTGGAGGTACGGAGACCACTGTACTATGTTGAATCACTAGACACTATCAAATGCCACTGGAAATGCTCACCCTCAGACACATCTCCGTGCAGAGCGCACATACTAGGCACTGTTGCTCCTGTAGATTGAAGGCTGTCTCCCTCACACACACACACACACACACACACACACACACACACACACACACACACACACACACACACTTAATAGCCACAAAAAAGCTCTCCGTGCAAGAGCATTAGACTTGAGAGGCTTACCACTGGAAATGGGATTTAAGACTACCTGTGGATACCCAAACAAAGAGACTGAACTAATGTAGAATTGGCTTAGATCTAGAGGAAAATGCAATATGGGCCTTTACAAACTTAAACTGTAACTGAAAACTGAAAGGCAGTCAATCTTGCTGAAGTAAACATTTCTCTGAGATTTTGTATTACTTACTGATCTCTGGTTCTCCTCCTAATTTCCAATTGGCATTGCTTTACTTCTGGTATTGCATGCTTCTTGTAAAGAGAAATTACATTGCCCGTCCCAAAAAAAAAGTTACCACCTGGATTTAATAAAACAAATAGGTAAAAAAAAAAATAGGAGCCTTCCTTTGGATAATTACTGCAGTGATGAATATGTTTCAGCTGGCAACAACTTATTTGACCCTAGCTGATGCGGGGAGTGGCAACCATGTCGGAGGGCATATCCTGTGGTTTTGGGAAGGACGTTAATCTCTTTCAGAAGGGTCAAATTATTGGTTTGCATCAAGCAAAAAAACAATAACGAGATTTGCTAGGGAGCATAAAGATTGGACTCCGGGGCAATGGAAGAAGTTTGTGTGGTCTGACGAATCCAGATTAACGCTGTTCCGTGTAATGGGCGCATCAGGGTAAGAGTAGAGGTGGATGAAGTGATGCACCCCTCATGCTTCATGTCTACCATACAAGACTGGAGAGGAAGTTTTATGCTCTGGTGTTCTTTGGATCTTGGGGTAGTTGGTCAGGTCTAAGTTCAGCAACGTTATGCGCCCAAAGAATGAGGTCAGCTGACTACCTGAATAATGTACTGAATGATCAGTTCTTTCCATCAATAGAGTTTTTCTTCCCTGATCGCATGGGCATATTCCAAGATGACTGCCAGTATTCATTGGGCTCACATTTTGAATGAGTGGTTCAGGGAGCATAAGACATTGTGTTCAAAAATGGATTGGCCACCACAGAGTCCAGACCTTAGCCCCGTTGAGAATCTTCGGGATGTGCTGGAGAAGACTTTGTGCAGCAGTCTGACTCTCCCATCATCAATACAAGATCTTGGCATAAAATGAATGCAACTCTGGATGGAAATGAATGTTGTGACATTTCAGAAGCTTATCAAAATGATGCCACTGCAAATCTGGGCCTTACTCAAAGCTAAATGCCGTCAAACAGAATATTGGAGTGTGCAACTTTTTGGGGGGACGGGCAATGTACGTATTTCATATTGGACAGATGTGTCAACGAAAGTAGAAAATGAAAGAGATTTTCAAAAAGAGTTGCTGGAGATTGGAGTGGAGTGAGAGGCAGGCTGAGGTACAGACTTGCAATTACGAAGACAGTACTAAAAAACTGAGAGCCCACCTGGCACAAGCACTGACGCAATCAACTGGGTACATGGCAGCAGAGAGGTGAGACAAAAAGCATCCAGAGAATCAACCAGGCAGTCAGGTAGACAGACAGTCCAAGAATGTGTCAGACATACAGACGTGTTAATAGGTGGTTGTCAGCCAGCCAAACGGTAATAATCCATAACTTCATCCTCCTGCCACAGGAATGAATTCTCCCAGAACCTGTTTTCATTAACCTTGTAAAGCCTGTAAGTGGAATGCACATATGCAACACTTGCAAATTAACTTAGGGCACCCACTCAGAGCTTAAATTTTGTGGCACCATGTAAGCTTAATGACTGGAGTATTTTTGTGCATGAAGATGTAATTGGCTGTCCAACCGATGTATTTTTATACAAGGCCTGACTTGTTAGAGCCAAGCCAGACTGAATTTACAACAGGACTCCACATGACAGCTTGCTGAGTGATTGGAAGGTAAGCATTTGGTGAGGACATCATAGGTGTTACACTTAAAATAAATAAATAAATGTTGGACAAAGAAATACAAAATTAATAGAGTGGGACCACAAGAAAGATCACTACATTTAATTTTCCTTTGTTAATTTGTTAATGAAGTTGTAAATGTTGTCGAAATGCATATTAACTGATTACTTTTATAAATTCCAATTCACTTAAACCAAAGGAGAAACTCTGATATTGCATAAAGGACTGAAGATGGCCATAAAAGAAAACATTAACAGGATAATCACAAAAGATAATGTACAAATTAATGTATTAGTACAATCTAACACACAAATACTGACAGTGGCACAAGATGGGGGGGTCTCGATGTAGATTTTGTTAACTGTAAGTTTGTCAGCCATCACACAATGGCTGATTCAGTCCACTCTGAGTATTGAGCTGTGAAATGATAATGGAGGGGATGTATGTGTGTGAATGTGTTGCATTATCCTAGTACTGAATATGTGTGTCTCTTTGCTTGAGCACACACATTTGGTACATCTGCAGAGTTTTGGGGGATTGAAAGGATTTGCATGCCTGTATAGTTCTCACTTCCATAAAGCTTGAGCATTTTGCTGTTGCATCTGCACATTTTTGTATTTTTCATGTGACAAGTGCCTGCACACTTGTGGGTCTTGAGTGTTTCTGGTTGTTTAACTTTTCTTAGTAGTTCTGTATGCCAGCATGCATGAATGACTTTGTATCAATATGTGTGTATGTGTGTGTGCATGTGTTTGTGTATGTGATTGGAGAATGAGCAGTCTGTCATGCCTGAGAGGGAGCCAAGCCTGTTTAAATTGCCTTCTGGCTTCCAAGCCTCTCATCTGCAAACTCCTCTCTCTCTCTCTCTCTCTCTCTCTCTCTCTCTCTCTCTCTCTCTCTCTCTCTCTCTCTCTCTCTCTCTCTCTCTCTCTCTCTCTCTCTCTCTCTCTCTCTCTCTCTCTCACTCATTCTCTCTCACTCATTCTGTTTTTTCTCTCACACTCCATACTCTTTTTTCTCCCCATCTATCTCTTTCTGTCTTTCTATCTCCATACTTTTTATTTCTCTCCATTGTTGTCTCTCTCCCTCCCTCATTCTGTCTCCCTCTCCCTCACTCTAACTATTACACTCTCTCTCTCCATACTCTTTCTTTCTCTCAATCTATCTCTCATCTCCCTTTTATCTCTCTTCCTCATTCTGTCTCTCCCTCATTATCTTTCAGTCCCTCATACTGTTTTTCTCTCTGTTTTCTCCATACTATTTATTTCTCTCATCTTTCTCCCCATCTCTCTCTCTCTCTCTCTCTCTCTCTCTCTCTCTCTCTCTCTCTCTCTCTCTCTCTCTCATTCTCTCTCTCTCACACTCTATTTCGATACTTTTCCTTTCTCTCCATCTCTCTCTTTCTCTCTCTATCTATGCAATATCTCTCTTATTGTCTCTCTATCACAATAGTCTTTCTTTCTCTCCATCTTTCTCTCCATCTTTCTCTCACTATCTATCTATCTATCTATCTATCTATCTATCTATCTATCTATCTATCTATCTATCTATCTATCTATCTATCTATCTATCTATCTATCTATCTATCTATCTCCCACATATTTTTTCATTTGTTTTTTCCTTCACTGTCATTTTCTGTCAGATTCAGTCAATGACTCAGATTTACACTGATACCTAGATAGTGTTTACTTACCCTAACAATTATAGACACAAATTGTTAACTCATACTGATTTAATATAAGACATCAAAATACATCAGAAAAAGGTGGGGTTGTCTTATATTCAGGGTCTAGCAATTACATGCCAATATTCATTACTACAGTGGACAGCGCCACTTCAAAGTTCAAGGTTACTTCATTTATACCTGTAGGTAGACGTTGTTTGCAGTGAGTGAGTCAGCCTCCCTTTAAGAACAACCACCAAACAGCACTAGAAAAGACACAAGAAACAAAGTGATAAAGTGCTCAGTACCAAAGAGATAACCCTCAGAATAAACAAGAATTAGACAGTCTATAAAAACAAGGTAAATAAAAACGTTTTATCAAAATATATATATACACTTTTTATATATATACATGTGTGTGTGTGTGTGTGTGTGTGTGTGTGTGTGTGTGTGTGTGTGTGTGTTAGCGCACGTGCGTGCGTGCGTTCGTGCGTATGTGTGCAGAGACAGTGGGTGTGCAAGTCGCCCATCAACATCCGATGATACAAAGCTAATAACCCCCATTTGTTTGTCCTTCAGAGTAATGGCCTCCATAAATCACATCATATTTTCTAAAGAGATTCGCCACTGGGCCCTTTGCTTCCTCTCGTCCTCCCATCTAGCCTTGTGTCCTCCCCCTCTGTTCCTTGCCTTGCCTCGTCTCCTTAAGTTTATTTTTTTCTTCCCAAAATTCTTTCCTCCATTTCTCACTTTTCTTCTCCTTTCTCCCCCCACCATTCAAGGTCTTTGACAAAACCATCATAATCAAATCTTGTTCTCAAAGATTCTTTGTCTATCAGTGGGACCACTTCTACGCCCTGTTTTTCTCTTTTCATTTATTATTTCATTACTCTGGCTTGATGTTGCAGCACCTGAAGTTTTGGTTGTGTGAAGGCTGTTGATGGGTTCTGGTGCTAAATGAGGTAAAAAAGAAGAAAAAAATGGCCACATGCCAAACAGAGTGATCAGCTGGTACCCCCTATATCTTGGCTAAGGGATTTGGTTCTGTATTCTGCACAAGGATATGTGTGGGTATGTGTGTGTGCAGGTGTGGTGGTGGGGTGCATTCATGATTGTCCTTGGATACTTCTGCTTGATATAGAATTCTGAGTGGTTTAAAAGCTTCATGCTGCTTTAGCCAAGGTGGTTTTTCACACTGAGAAGTGCCCCTCTCTTTTTTCCCCTCTACATCACTCCCTTTCTCTCTTGACACCACACACACACACTGACTTCTGCACTTTTTTGTCCCTTACTGTGAACTCTCGCTGCTTTGTTGGAGAGACTTACTGTACACACACACACACGCACGCACACACACACGCGCGAATGCATGCACACACGCACGCACGCACACACACACACACACACACACACAACCACATACACAAACACACAGATTTTAAGAACAGTGCACTGACATGAATATGTTCACAACCAAATGCTATCATTCAGTCTATTCAGGATACCCCTTATCTTATGAACTGCAAACACACACACACACACACACACTCTCTCTCTCACACACACACACACACACACACACACACACACACACACACACACACACACACACACACACAGACTCGCTAGCAGATAAGCACATTTACAGTCACACCTATGCATACTGAGTACCTTATACACTTCAAAGTAGGGCAGCCTATCTCACTAGAAGGCAATTGCTCTGGTAACAGCATTATAACCAGGATAAAGAAATATTTACTGAACCTGAACATATGCTCTCAAATACATCTAAACCCTTGAGTGAAGAAGAGGGGGAGGCTTGAGTGGTGAGGAAAGCAGAGGAGTAAAAAGGGAAATATCACAAAAGTAGTTTGGCATCACCCATCCAATCTAATTTGATCAACTCATTATTTATTTGGTAAAAAATGACAAGAAGGTAATAGCACTGGGCGATATTGAAAAATATATTATCATGATAAAAAAATGTCATATCAGTCGATATCGATCATTTTTGGCATAAATATCAAATCATGTACGTATGTACGTCGCTTTGGATAAAAGTGTCTGCTAAATGACATTGTAACATTGTAACATTATTTCTTTCAGATATAAAGGCAGAATTTTGGTCCTGAGGGAAAGTTGAAGAAACCAGACAGTTTTATCTGGATTTTGTTCTCTGATAAGCTTCTTGAATCCCTCATGTTTGACACTGCTAATAGGAAGCAGTTATTTTGTGTAAGATGAGATTTTGTGAAGTTTTAGTTTGAAGAGTCTTTTTTTTCTCAGTTTGAGATAACTTGCATTAGTTTATTTCAATTTACAACAAAGATATATAAAATTGTATACTATGTATCAGTTTAGTAGAATATAGTTTTGAGTGGTGCACTCCCCTTTAAGGTTACTAAGGTTAAGTAGTAAAATTATTTCCCACAGTGTAGTGAATGCATCATGGTTATTCAGTGTTCAGTTGTACTACGGTTGCAGTGGACATTAAACACATTTGAAAATGCACAGCAGAAGTTTTTTTTCTTGATTGTTTGCACACATTTTCACTCCCAGCCGGTCCACCATTTGCTGCATGTCTTCCCCCACTCTCCACTCCCCACATTTCATGTCTCTCTTCAACTGTCCAGGCATTAAAGGCAAAAATGCCCAAAAACATAACTTTAAAAAAAAAAAGAGTAGAGTAATGTCAGATATAGTATACTTATTTTAAGAAAGTTTGCCAAGTATAATACAACAAAGAAAAGTCACTGTGGAAAGTACAATATTTGTCTAAAGAGCACTTTTTTTCTTGTTTGCTGTGTGTAACAGGATGATCAAATCACAGCTAAAACCTACCAGCAACCTGGTACACAAAAAAAAAATAAACTTACTTGAACAAAGCTCCATACACAATCCAGAAACCACCAACAACTTTCATGTAAAGACCCGAATGCTCTATATTTGAATGTTGTTGGCTGGATGTGTCTTTTAAAATCTGAAACCCCCGACAGAAGCCTTCCAAAACGTGAAAACAAGACTGCAGCCTCTTCACCTCCATATCAAACGTCTCAGCATCAAATATTACGATAGTCTGTTTAGTTTGGGCTCTTTGAAGTGTCTCAGGAGAGATTTGTAAATTATTGTCACAGAGACAGGTTGCAGGCAATGAAGCAGACCACAGAGCCAAGTCAAATAAAAAATAAAACATTGTTTGAAGTCTCCACTGCAGACCGCTGCCTTGCAGTAAATGGGTCATGCCTCAATATTTCTAAAAGTTTCAAATTATTGCACAGCCTTGCCTTGTTAAAGTATCTCTCAATGTAAGGTAGAAAAGTCTGGGCAAGTGGAATAAGATATTTTTTCAAGTTATTGCTATTTTTAGGAGCTGTCTGTCTTCAGTGAGTTTGCATCTATTAAACTAGGTTTCCTTCTCTCTTTAGCCTTGCTCTCTTATTCTCCTCTATCCCTCTTTCCAAACCCAACACAGTCAAGGTAGATGGCTGTCTAACATAAGTCTGGTTTTGCTCAAGGTTTCTTTCTGCCTGTTAAAAGGAAGTTTTTCCTTGCCGCTGAAACTAGTTAAATACTGCAGGGTGCAATGCTCATGGTGGATTAAGATGAGATAAGATCAAGTCCTGTCAGTAAGAGGGGACTGGATCGTATCCTGTCTTGATGTTGGGTCTTTGTTAAAATTCTAAATTGGAGTACAGTCTAGTCCTGCTATGTTTGTAAAAGCATCTTGAGATAATGTTTGTGGACATAAAACTCCTTCAAATGTTCACAACTGGCTTCACAGGAACAGCTTACTACATCTGGAAAGACGCGTAAGCCATGCTAAATGCTGGGCAACAGTAAACACAGCCCTCCGTTGCTCTTGGCAACACTGGATACCTCTCCGGTCATCCCGAATGTGAGAGGTTCACTGCCTCTTGAGCAAACTAAGCCCTCTTTCTTTATGAGTTGCAAAATTAACATTTAGTTCATGAAGCGGTTGGCCTGGGTTAAATTCCAGCCCGCAGCCCTTTCTGGCATGTCATTCCCCCACTCTCTCTCCCTGTTTCCAGGTCTATCCACCCCTCTCTAATAAAGGTGCAAAGCCCCCCCCCACCCCCACCCAGCCACCGGGTAATAAGCAGGATAATGTATGGTTAGCAGGTGTTTATGTGAAATAGAATCTCGACAGGGTGAGGCAAGCTAACCATACATTATTCCTTACATAATGAACATGGACAAATGATTTCCTGTCTCTTCGCATTTTAGCACTTTTCTTCTGAGTATGTTAAACCACTAAAGTAAGTTAAATGTGTTAAGGTGGGAATTATCATTTAGCAACTATGTCAAAGTTATATAGTATTTGAAAAGTAAGCCGTGAAATCTACAACATATAACTAGTTAGTCCCAAAACTAATGTACTGTATTTGATGTCTGATAGTTGGCTCATGCAGTATTTGTTGTTATCTTTTATTGGACTTTCTACATACTTAAGATACAATATTTTTTAAATTTCTATAACACCTGTACAAAGGGGAACAGCTTTTGGTATCACAAGGTTAAAGTTTAGCAGCAGGTTAGCAGCAAACACTCTATGTCACAGACCAGTTGCTGTTGGTGTTCTTTCTGTTTTAGCTCTTTTCTCTTATTGCTCCCCTGCCTCAGCAACAACACCATCACCATAATAAACGTACAACATCTGAACTATCAAATATTTATACAGCTTTACTGTATGTAGGGCCTTAAGCAAAGACTGTACATCTTGATAGGAAACATTTACCGCTTTGTCATTTTTACTATACACTACATCTGGGGTATAGGCAGCATTGCGGCTTATTGTCCATATGTGGTTTGACTAGTAGTAAATCCACTGTAGAGGATATGCAACAGCATCCAGTATATTTGTTTTGGGAATATTAAAGATAAGGGATAAAAGAGGAAAAAAGGCAGTGAGGTGAGGGGAGGAAAAGGAGGACAGCCAGTTTATGAATCTTGCTTTAATGACATCACATTATTCAAAGTCCTCCAGGCCAAATACAGCTGTTCACTCATTGCCTGCAGCCTGTAGTACACCCCCCCCCTTCCCTTTGCTCTCATTCTCTTCTATAACCTTGATTCACATTATCTTGTTTTATCCCGATATTTTAAAAAATCTGCCCCAACCAGACTTGCTTTCTCTAGCTCTATTTCTGCCTTTCTATCTCACTCACTCCCTCTACCCCTCCCGCTCTCTGCCGTTCCCTTTAATCCCCTCCACAGTAGTTGAGTGACAAACCTAATTGGAGTGCAGAGAGGGTCCAGTGGGAAACCAGACATGAAGCAAAAGAGACACTCACTTCTGTAAAGATACATGCAACACAGAGAGGCAGAGACAGTGATGGCCAGTCAAATAGACTGGTAAGAGGGAGGCAATCAAAGCAGATTGAAATGCTGGTGTGTGTGTAGGTGTGGGTGTGGGTGTGCGCGTGCGTGTGCGTGTGTGCCTATGTGTTTATCCAAAGAGAGTCTGTGAACAAGTGACACCTTGTCAAGTGTCACCTGAAGTCATCCTTGTTTAAATACATTAATGTGTTGGATTGCTTATTCCTGTGTAATACAATCTTTGGTAACAGTGTAATAGGGTACAGTTTTGATATTGATCGTGTGTTCTGTCATAAGTCAATGTAGAGCTGCTTTTGAAATTTTACAGTCGTTGAATGAGCTTACAATGCTTCAGGTTGATGCCCAAGCTTTCAAAACGTCTTTGGCAACATGGTTCAGTGGAGTCTGGTATAAGTCAACATCAAAAATATGACTCTTGTCACTTGTTTAATAGTTAGGAAGAATTTTACCTTTTTGTCCTTTCTATGACTCAAAAAATAAGTTATCAGGAGTAAGAGGAAAGGGTTTCCACATAGCAGAGTGCTCTTTTTTCCCCTTTTTTATCTTTTAGGAAAGAGAAAACGGTTTGCTGCAATGTTTAAAGGGTAATTCAGTCTCAGATTTGGAATGTCATTTGCTTTTGTCCTAATCCAATTTAACTTTTTGAGACAAAAAAAGAAAAGCTGATATTTGCTTTTTGAAATGTTGATCTTTCATTATTTTCATTATGTGATCTTTTGCTTTAGAAATGTATGAGACATCAAAAATCAAAGAAACAAAATATTTGATTTGCATTTAAATTAAAATAATAATAATAATAATAATAATAATAATAATAATAATAATAATAATAATAATTACAATGAAATAAAACAATTTAACAGATATTCTATTTTAAATGTAATCTATGATTCAATAATGTATTTTAAAGCAGCTAGTTGTTTTAACAGGCAGTCTGCAAGTACCTTTTAAATTATAAAATAAAAAGCTCTGCTCATAAGTAAAAAGAATCGTACTATGAGCATGCTTATCAAAATAAAATGCATAATACTTAATGCTGTATAATCTTAATAATAACAATAATTTATAGAAGAATTACAATAAGTAGTAGCAGTAGTAGCAGTAGTAGTAGTAGTAGCAGTAGTGGTAGAAATAGAGGCAGTAGAAGTATTAGTATCTGTATAAAGTTACATTAAAAACATTTTCAATCTACTTAAAATAAGGTATAAAATGTATTTAAAAAAAAGAAAAACACTGAGTGGAAAATGTACTTCTCCAAACTTTTGAAAAAGTTCTAGTAAGACTGTTCCTTTAACTTCTTTTGTATTAGCTACATTGCACAAGGAATTTAATCTGGGCATATCTAACAGTTAATCAATTTCTATCCAAAAATCTTAATACAGATCAACTATTAAGCAGCTTTGGCTTCTGCTTTTCTCTTCTCTTACCTACTCTTATATTTTACCCTGTGAAGTAAAATTAATTGTAGCTTCCCTGTTACAACTTTAAATCTAGGCTATGTTGGATATGTTGACACAAACACCTTTAAGGGAACATTTGCTTGTGATTGTGGGCAGTGAACGATTGTGTCAGGAGTCTGATGGACTGGTTATATTGGGCTCTTCTTCATAATTTTTTTGTATTTTCAGTTCAGATTCTAGCTTTTGATGACTCAAACGATATATGCTTTGTCTTGAAGTGATGCTTGACATGCCTGATTTAGATATTTACCACAATATCAGACCACAAGAGGTACATACTGTTTTTAACTGCTAGTGGTATAAACCCCTGTTTTTTTTTTTTGCTTTGAACCTTTCTCATTTTAGAGCACTGACTCACATTTTTCCTCTCAGTACTCCCCCCTGGCTCCTACATGTGTGTACCTCTGCTAAGCTTAACTGATAAGACGAACAGACAAGCTTGTCAAAATTTAACATTGGGTCCAAGTAAGCCATGATGACATCTTGGTCCAGGTCCGCCATTTGGCGATGTCAGCTCTAAAGAATTATGCAATGATCCTTAATGCCATCCGTTTTTTTAAATGTGTCTGATTCTGCCTGCATCAAGACAAGACTAGTGTATGAGCCCCTGGCCTTAGTTTAAGGTCAGACTGATGGTATCACTGGAAGATATGGCTGAAGGTCCTCCTTGTTTCTTCAAAAATTTCATTGCAAATCTACATAGGACCCCCACCCTTACCAGAAAAAAAAATGGAAGATGTGTTTAAAATCTTATCAAATGAGACCTATAGTTTCTGTCACGACACTTCTCTCAGTCCAACCCCCAAAAGCAAATGTGTCTGTGCACCAGGATTTCAGCCAGCTTAAGTTGTTGAAAGATAAACGTAAAGATCCATTGGAAGTTGTTTAATGAAATAATTAGCTGTCAAAAAGCAGGCTGAAGGGGCTGGCAAGAAATCCATCACAAGGAAGGGTAAGATCCCCGGTTCATGTTATAATCCAAGCTGTCAGGGGCCTGGGTGATATGGGCCACTTTTTTTTTCTAGACTACATTTTGGATTAATTGACAGAGTTGTCAAAGAATTCAAAGCTGTTTGGGGAAGCTGGAAAGTTAAGACTTCTCAGGGAAATTCTGCAGCTTGAAAAAATGGGCTGCAGCACAGGCAGTATTGCTGCCAAAAACCAAACTTTGTGTGTGTGCATGAGACAACCGATTCTGCATTACAATACATGCATTAGTTTCCTTGATTTTTTTTGCAGAAGGTGGAACTAATATGATCTTGTTCTACTAATATTAGTCAGTCAAATCTTGATTCGATAATGTTTCCAAACTTGCAGGTGTCCTTTATTGTTCTGTCAAACCTCATGTCTTAATAAATGCTACTGGACTATTGCATATTCTGCTCTGGCATATAATGTCCTTCTTTGAACCCGGTCTTATCTCTCTGGTTTTTGAGGCCAAGTGGTAAATTCAAAGCCCGGGAAAACCTTCTTCAGCCTTTGAAGTTCCCAGTCCTGTTTGCGTGAAATCAATCGCAGGCACCTTTTTCAAATGCCTCACTTCAAAGTGCTGTCCTGTCACACTGCAACCACTAAGGTCCCCTTCGTTTCATCGGTGAGAGATTGGAGTCTCTCACTTCTTAGGCAAGATTTCACTCTCTGATTTACACTTCCTCTAGTTAAGAGATTGTAAATGAAATATAAAAATAACTGACCCTGAAACTATGGATGGGAGAGTAGGATTTAACTTCTCCTGCAGAGGCCTCTGGGGATGGAAGGAATGAGGGGGAGACAAGACAGGGTGTTACTAAAAAGAGGGTAGAAGGCAGACCAGGTCAACATGGAGAGGAATTTCACAGCTTTATTCAGTGATGAACCTATGTATGCCCATTTCAAGAGACTAAAACAAATTACATGCTGTGCAATGTCCTTGTCTGAGAGTTCCTGCTTCCCTTTTCTGGGTTTTAATAATTATTTAAGGGTTACACATCTTGATGCTGTTGTAATTGGTCCCAAGTGTGTGTTGCTAGAACATTTGGGGAGCCTCAAGGCTCTGGATGTCTGCGGCTGCATGTTTTTCTGTCAAACAGGTTTTATGGGAGCAGAAGCAGTGTGAAAAAACACAAACCACAATGGCTGGACGCGAAGGGTTCATGGAGAACAATTCCCACTGTTGATGTACAAGCAATTTCACGTCTGCTTCATGAATTATTAACAGATACACTCTATTGTGTTTTCCATAACAAAAACAATGGGGACAACTGAGAAAAAAGACAAGCTGTTTAAGAGTGTGTGCATCTCCATACATTGTTATGGAGAAAGGTGCACTAAGTGCAGTGCAGGGCTTTGCCAGGTGTGTCTGGGGAAGTGTAGCTGGGCTACTGCACCCTCCCCCCATGCCCCCATCGCCACCCCCACTCCCAATCAAAGAAGGGTTGAATCCCACTTGCTTGTACCTCCAGGCTCATTGCAATAAAGATATTAGTAAAGATAAAAATACATTTAAAAAAAGGTGTTGTTTATTTATCTTGTGTAATTCCTAACTTTAGTGGATCATAAACATGCAGTGTATAAAATGACAACAGAAGTCAATCATCTATGGGGCACTGTTTGTCAAGTTGTGCGCAGTGAAAATAACAGCAACAATTCTCCACATTTTGCTCTTAAATATCTTAAAAATATAGTGTGAATTTTTAAAAGTCACTTTTTTTTATCACATTTAGAGCACTATTTATGATTTTGTTGTGGCAAAGATATTGAAGTCAAAATCACTGTTAAAACTAAATGCAAAATGTAAATCTAAATGTTAAATCTAAATGTTAAATACAAATCTAATTGAAATATTAAATCTTAATGCTAAATATTGCTCTGCAATCCTGAATATTAAGTTAATATGCAAATTCAGAATGAACATTTAAGTTTAAAAATCGACATATTAGATTTAACATTTCGATTTAACAATCAACATTTAAATTAAACGTTTAACATTTCGATTTAACATTTCGATTGAATATTTAGAGAACAGTGACTTTAACTTAAATATATTTTTCATGACAAAAATAAAGGGAAAAATATCACAAATATTGCTCTACATGTGATTAAAAAAAAGTTACTTTTTAAAAATTCACACTACGTTTGTATGAGGTTTTTGTGCTAAATGTGTACAATTTTGATGTTATTTTCAGTATGCACAACTTAACAAATGGCACCCCATAATCATCCTTACCATGTGAGATAATTTAGCATCAAGGCATAATATTGCACAAAGAGGTGCAAGAGAACATAGTAATATATCAATCAAAGAATTGCAATTCCCCTTTGGAGCTGCAAACAATATGGAAATACTCTAAACTCTGCATATATAAAAGGGTTTGGATTATCCAGGAAAGTACTTTAAGCTTTTACCTTCTCAGCAAATGACACAGTAACTTGTCTCGTACAGGTTATCAGACAACTAAACACATCATTCGACCACTTTCCCTGATGCAAAACCTGTGTAGTTTGTCCAGTCATTGCATCTGTGGTTTGGGCAGCTATCAGCTCTGGGCCGGATGGTTAGCCAAATAAACTCACATTAAAGGATGTGGGGAAGACGTAGATGCCTGGATCTTACTCCAGGATAGCGCCTGGCTGACTGACTTAACTTAATGATGTTACTGGTGAGCTTTGCATTTTAACTAGTTTGCTAATAGACTCAACTCTATTCATATGACTACATAATTCAGGTATAAGTAGCCTAGATTGGTTCAGATTAATATGACTGTTTCTTCCCTTGATTTATTCAGCTAGTTCATGCAGGTAGAGTGCGTGAACCAAGTCTTTACCATATCCCACACTCACCTTCTTCATCTTCACCCTCAATGATCGAACCATTTGTGCTTGGCACTGGCTCACTAGCAGTGCAAGAGCAATGTATGCTCAGTGTAAGAGCAGCATCTGGTGTGCCTATGCTTTTATTGCTCTTCAAAAGATTTGAGGTTAACCAAGTGAGTACTTTGAATTATTATCTCCTTAGCAAATTAAATAGCTATTTGTATCACACAGGTTATCAACACAGCTATACATTTAAAACCAAGCAGATAGCTTGAAACAGTATAAAAACAACGCTTCGTTAAGTTTAATTTGATAAGCATAATTGAAAGTCAATTAATGCTATGGCAGCAGGCAGCATCCCTCATATTGACCACAGCATCAGGTGTATGGTGCTGTAAAGTGAGTTGTTTAACAATTAATGCATGCTTGCATTCCAGTGTGAAAAACTTTTTCAAAAGTAAACTGGCCACAGCCTGGCACATGCACACAAGGGCTTCAGAGGGCATGAGTACCTGCTTCTTTTTAGCCCTCTGTGTGGAAGTGACATTTTCTAACGTCTAATTTCCTGTTTGGGCACAGCCTGGCCTGTCCAGCAGATTTATTTTGTTAAATATGGGGCCCCTGCCCCTCTACAGTTCTCTGTATGTCTCTGGCTACATCTCTTGACCTCTTGCTTTTCTTGGGCCTACAAATGACACTGCTCACCACATGAAGAATAACAAGAAGAAGGCTGGGGGAGCAAGAGTGGATGAAAAATAAGCAGTCATGTGCTATCACATGCATGTGCATATTAACTGTAAGATGTTGCAATACAGAGTGGAATTGTAATGAGGATTATAAAGGACAATGTCTGAAAGATTAGTCTGCTGAAGACAGCGTAACTTGCTGTAACATCAAGTTTTATTCTGGCAGGTCAGGTACACTCAGACACACATTTCCAAAAACATGCAGGTGTCTGACTACTGCAAGTGCACACACTTGTCCACTAGGGAGTCTCCTTCACACACAGGACTTTATTTTGAGAACAGGCATCCTTGCACTTCTTGCATCCTTTGACTGTCTTATTCCTCACTTCAGTCATCAAGTTGATTCCACTTGTGTTTCTCCTGAAAGGGTATATATTCTTCCATTGTTGTCTGTCTTTTTAATTTCCGTGGCTTCTGCATGTCTCTTGCTTTGTTCTGGCAAACTACACATCTCTCTGGTCGTATCTGGCTGCCATACATTTTCTTTAAATGTAAAATAGTGTAGATTTTAAGGTGTGTTCAGTTCAGATTCAGTAATAGAAATGACTCTCACTTTTTCCAAGACCTCTAGTATTTGTCTGCACATGGGCATCAAATCACATAGATCAATTTAAATCAAATTAGTGATTTTATTTTCATTGTTTCTTAGAGCACATTAAAAAGTAAATTAAATGTTTGGCCACAATACCAACCTCTTACTTTATTTAATTAATGCAATACTTTGAGCACCAGGTGTGTTTCAAGCCAAAGTCAAATTGAAGTACCATACAAATTCAGTGTCTAAGCCCTATTCGCATGGGATTAGTATCACCTGGGGACCTCTGATAATTTGTATTAATTGCAAAGGACGTCTGTGTTTTTAATCCTGTGCGAGTCAACCATGTCTGTAATTTGTAAAGTAAAAATTCTAGGGCAAATCACCAAACCATATTTATATTTTGGGGCACACAGAGATCCTCTGATGATACTAATCCAGCCCAAATCACCATCTTGCAGGGTAATGTTTTTTTTAAGAGGGTCTTTGCGGATTATTCTGCTAATTTTCTGGTGAAAAATGATGGTGACAGGAAGGAGACTCTCTATGTATCTCTATGTCGACCAGTAAATACAAATAATATCTTTATCTATTTAAAACATGATAACAAACATCTCTTTTCTGTCACTCACAGGATAGAATACGGTAGGCTAACATATGCATTATAATAACAAATGAAACATAGTGAAATGTTTAGCCAGCTCTACAACTTTACATGGCTAAAAGCACTGGTAAAATATGAAAGCCAATTCTTAATTTTAAAGTGACGTCATTTACACCTTCCCCCCCGGAAGGCAAAAAAAGGCTTTTGACTGCTACGGGCTACATAGAAATGACTGGACTCTGCTGCCAATTCGGCGTTACATTTTTATAAAAAAATGCCAGATAGTCCGGGAGGCAGACACCCTCTCTATATTTGAGATTAGGCTTAAAACTTTCCTTCTTGTTAAAGCTTATAGTTGGAGCTGGCTCAGGCTTGGACCAGCTCTTAGTTATGCTGCTATGGGCTTGTACTGCCGGGGGAACTGGCGCACTGACACACTGGGATCCTATCTCACCCCCCTCCCCTCCCATCAGTTACTTTAACTCTCTCTGTCCCATTGAAAGTTACTAACCACAGACCTTTCTGGAGTCCCTGAGTTCCATTGTCTCATAGGTTCCTCTGAGTCACTGCTGTAGACGCCCTGCTGCTGTGGATGTTCCAGACTCCAGCTGATACGGACATGCCGGATTCCAGCAGCATCAGCTACAACTACTAGCATCCGTCTCATCACTACCATCGCTCCCTCTCTCTTTTATTCTCCTCTATCCCTTTTTCCAACCCCTTTCCAACATGAGTCTGGTTCTGCTTGACGTTTCTGCCTGTTAAAAGGACTTTTCCTTGCCGCTGTAACTAGCTAAATACTGCGAGGTGCAATGCTCAATGTGGATTAAGATGAGATCAGACTGAGTCCTGTCAGTAAGAGGGGACTGGATCATATCCTGTCTTGATGTTAGGTCTTTGTTAATAATTTAACATAGAGTACAGTCTACACCTGCTATGTTTGTAAAAGCGTCTTGAGATAATGCTTGTTATGATTTGGCGCTATACAAATTAAGATTGATTTATTGATTGATGTTTGCCCAAAAAATAAAGTAATCTAGGTACACTTTTTGTAATGTTATCTACATTAGACTACATTAATACACTTTTGTCAAAATGTTGGTGCCGTTAATAATTTGCATTGATTTGTCCTTTCAAAGTTATGCACAGTCGTTCATATGACTACCAGAGAACTCTCTATGGGGCCAGATTAAGTATGACACCTGGCTTCACTGCCATTACCTTTATGTCTATCATTATTTTTAACATAACTGCAATCAGCACACATCCGTCATTGCTTGAGTACACGCAACAATAATACAAACAAACAGTGCACATATCCCACATAATACATAAAAGAAGGAATACAAGATGTATAAAGGCAAAGGCATGTAAAAGCCTGCAGGACAGTCACTGAATGATCCAAGTGTGTGGATCTGACAACAAAATCTATCAGTACATTCTCAAGGTCTGTGTCACCCCGCTCCCCTCCCTTCAACTATCTCTGACTCTATTCCCTTCTAGTGTTCAAATACACACAAAGTAACAATCTCAAAAATCTACTTAAACTTCTGAAAGTTGTGTTGTCACAAACACCCTCAAACTGTTTCAGCTACGACTTGTATGTGTCTGTGAGAATGTGTATGTGCATTAATCTAGTCCCTCAATCATGGCCTAATTGGAGTATCTCAGGCAAGGGACATGGGGATGTGAAGCGCTAATTTGATTTGTGTTTGTGGCTCTCTGAGACTGGCTTGATGGAACTGATGCAATTAGTGGTAACACGAGTGTGTCTTTGATTTTAGTCTGAATGTGTGTGTGTGTGTGTGTGTGTGTGTGTGTGTGTGTGTGTGTGTGTGTGTGTGTGTGTGTGTGTGTTTGTGTATGTGTGTGTGTGTGTGTGTGTGTGTGTGTGTTGTACAAGTGTGTTTGCTTTAGTCATGTACAATGTGTTTTAACTTCACTATCTAGCATGTTTTCAAAGATGTGTTGTTTTTGCAAGCTTCAGTTTGTCTTTGGATATTTTTGAAAAACAGAACAAAGGTGGAAAGAGAGACTCTACTCAAGCAAAGTTTGCTGTCAAGTAGCAAAGTAAACATGGATGATATCCTGTCTTAATTGATTTGTTTATGTTTGTTGATTGAGATGAGAGATGCATCCATGGAGTGTAAATGTTCAAATTATGAGAAGCAGACTGCATAATTACATCTCTGAACATTTCCCTATGGGAAACTCCCTGTGGGGCCGGAGTAAAGAGAGGTAGTAAAAAGCAAGCAGTGACTGAGTGTGACTGAAATCATTTTCACAAATTATTCAGTGAAGGAGAAAATACAATACAAGTTTGATAAGTGAGATTTCAACTATTACACATTCCTTGGCTTTGTCTGTTCTGACAGAAGAACAGCTCAAACGAGCATCTTTGGAAAGCCATACCAGGTACAGCTCACAGTGTCAGCAGAGAAGTCATCAGAAACCTCACTAAATCAGTTTACCAGTGACCTCTGACCCTCACTGAAAGAAAAGCAGGTTATATTGGACATTTGAGAAACACTTTATATTTAAAATGTTTCAAAGACATTAACAGTTTTATTTTGTATACTAATGTAAAGAAAACTGTTGTTTTTGTTGAAGTTTGAATACAGCTGTAGTAAATATTATTATTTTCAATCAATTGAAAATTAAAATGGTGCCTAGTTTTTAATTTTCACAAGTTATATGCTCTTATCACCAACTTGTATATTAATTTGGCACACTCATTTCTGCAGATTCTGCATTTATTTAAAAATACAGCCAAAGTAATTTGAAAAGCATCATTTTAACCACACAGTTGAAGAAATATATTCACTATCTGACTTCTTGACAAATTTGAAAACGACTGTTAACATAGTTTTTAACATATTCACAAAAATACTCATGTGCCTAATAATTGTGCACGCAGTGTACATGGGGATGTAACTAGGTGTTGAAAGCTTAGCTGCAGGAATTGAAAGTGGGAGACGACAGTAGGGTGTAATCAGGGAAAGATTGCAGCCATCCATTTTGTCCGTAAGGAAGAAAAATGCAAAGAAGGTAGGATTTTATACAGGCATGAGGTGGGCCACCAAAAGAGTGCTAATGACAGAGACATGAAGGTAGATTTTGGAGGAAAACTTGTTCCACAGGAGGTAATCTGCACTAACCTGAGGCCTGACATAATGCTATGGCCGGTCAGTCAGCAGAAAGTTTATTATATAGGACTGACAGTACCCTGGGGGGACTCAGTAAAGGAGGTTTATGAATATAAAAAGATTAGATACACAGAGTTGGCAGCATAAACTGAACAGTGAGGAAGGAAAGTTAGGATCTGTGCAGTAGAGGTAAGATGTAGAGGCTTTCTAGCACAATCAACTCATTACTGAGAGATATACATATATATACATATTTCGCTTTATAATATAGATGTCATAAAAAATTATACACAGTATACAAGCTACATATACATATATATATAGCAATTACGCAGTATTGTGTCCTGTGTCATGAGTGTATGTTTAGTTCAGTTTTTCCATGTGTTTCATGCCTTGGTTTCTCCTGTGTTTATTCTGAATTAGTTATTCTTTGTGTCCCTTGTGTGTTTTGTGATCAATGTTCCTTTTTTGTACTTTCTTGTGTTTCTTAGTCTTGTCTTGTGTTCTCTGTTTTGTAATTATCACGTTATCACAATTATTCACGTCTTGTAGAGAAACTGTCTGCACAGACACATCCCCCAATGGGTGAGGTGCAACGTGGCAGGGCAGAGGTGCTCAGGGGAGATGGTCTGCTTGCCACTTAGAGCTCATAAATGTGCTGGAGCTTCTGGCAGTGCAACACACTCTTCAGCATTTTCTTCTATTTCTGACTGGGAAACATTTCGTGGTGCGGTCGGACAACACCTCTACGGTGTAACACATCAACCAGTCGGGGAAGACCAAGATGGTGAGACAGTGCATGCAAAAAACGAATAGTCATAAAATAAGTGTTGTTGTAAGTCATTAACATACGACAGACTGTGTTGTCTCAAAAAAGATATCCAGTTTTAATTTCATTTTTCAGAAGATAATCATTTTTTTGTGTTGATTCATCTCCATAAAATTCCTCTCTGGCACTTTAACAAGTGGGAAGTAAAAGTTTAAATAGGAAATTGTTGAATATTCAGCATTTCTGATTAATACTGAAGTTGAATAAAATATTATATTATAAATTGGAAATTTTCATTAATGTTTGACATATTTAGAGACCTTTAACGATATATTTTATTAAGGCTTAAAGAGGGTTAATATCTGATATTTTCTTAAATGTTTGGTCAAAGCTCAGAAAGCCCTGAGATATGGGGTGTTGGACTGCTGTTTGTTTTGTGCCTTTGTGTTTTTTCTGTCTTTTCAACTGTAACAACTAAATCTTGCATATTGAATCTTTAAAACCCTTCATTTTATTATTGGATCCAACAACCTCTTCTATATCATATCTGTGATAGTACTTACTTTGCTCCAGCAGAGTCCTTTAATTGGCTGATCTTAACTGTTAACTCCATGTCTAGCAAAAATGAACTTATCTTACTGGGTGACTTCAGGAAAGAAGTCATCTGACAATGAATTACTGAGTCGTCTGAACATCTCCCAAGTAATTAGTGAACCTGCTATAATTCCTCTGAGAACCCAAACTGTGCTTGACTGGATACTTGTTCCACACCCAAATAAAATTTTAAGGGTTGTAGCAATATCTGACTGCTTCCGTGATCATTCAATGATTTAAAGTAAATGGAAAATCTTACTATGTGAATCACCACAAAGACTTTAAGTATTAAACAATATATGAAAATGTTCAACAAAAGTCCTGGGATTGTTTTATACTGAGTTCATATGTTGTTCACACGTGCTTCTCAGAAAACCGCAAAGGTTGTAGTCCAACAAAATCTAAAGGAAACACTGGAAAGCACAAGGAACACTGGAAGGGAAAGGTGCAAACAAGGCTCAGGAGAAAGACTCAATGAACTAACAAAGAGGGGTTAACACAGAGAAACTACATACGCACAAGGGAATCAACACAGGTGTGACAAAAGACACGATGGCTACGGCAGCGACTCAGAGGAACCTATGAGACAATGGAGCTCAGGGACTCGAGAAAGACAGGATCCAAGTGTGTCAGTGTGCCAGTTCCCCAGCAGTCTAAGCCTATAGCAGCATAACTAAGAGGTCAAAGCCAGCTCTAACTGTACGCCTTATCAAAAAGGAAAGTTTTAAGCCTAATGTTAAAAGTAAAGAGGGTGTCTGCCTCCCGGACCGTGACTGGTAGGTGATTCCTGAGGTTTGGGGACTGATAAGTGAAGGTTTTACCTTCCATATTGCATTTGGAGACTTTAGGTATGGCAAACAGGCCTGCATGCTAGTCACATTACTTTGGTAATACTCCATTAAATTACCTGAGTAGCATATAAACTTAAATCATACATAAGTCATCATCAGCTCAAAAACGTATTATAAGAAGGTAGTACACAAGATCTAAATTGTATGCTCTTTTATATTATAAAGGTAACAGCAAAGTTGTGAACATCAGTCCAAACGTCACTTGACAGAAAACTGTGTAAAAATAAAATTATGATAAAACGTATCAACTCTTGCCACCATTAAACGTCTGTGACGCTATTTGCCTCTATCACAATATTTGCCCATGATCAGACTTTTAAGTTGAACATCGTTCCATACAAAATGTCACATTACCTGTGCATGTAACAGGCCTAAGAGTCAAACAAAGTAGCCCACTCACAAAATCATTGCTTTTACAGTAGATGTTTCCATCTTACTGAACATGCTTATCAAAGTGATTATATCTAATGAGGAGGATTCTTTCAAATTGTTTCTCAGACAACCCATTCCTCCTCAGAGTTAGCACAAGGCTCATAGTCTTTCTACTGGCGCACTTAAAGGTGTTGCTGTGTTGTATTTCCAAATTATTGACTCAGACTTGTTATCTTTGATCCTCATATTGATTACATTTTATGCAAAGTCAACCTTGGTGTCAATGATTTATATCGATCTTGATTCATCTTTTTACAGCATATAACAGACTGCAGATTTGTCTTTGAGTGTCCTTGTCTCAGTCACTGTTGTACATTATAAGACAAACGCAAATGGTTGTCTCTAAACTCATGAAGCCATGTGTACTGGACTTAGATTCTATTTAAATATATTTAGTTCAATTATTCACTTTATTTAAAGCAGCATTTTGTTCCCATTTCTACAAATTATTACAGAGCCCCCCAGGTGCCAGGTCAAGCAAAAATAGCTATTGGCAAAGCAATGCCCACAGATCTGTAATATGTGTTTATGGATTTGCAAATCATAAACACTGATTAAAAAGCTGTACCCACAGATCTGTAAACATGATGTCGCACTCCTACAGTGCCCCACTGGTGAAAGATAATGTGTGGCCACACAGCACTGACATCAGTCATCATGAAGTGCTTTGAGAGGCTGGTTATGCAGCACACATCAGGGACTTTCTCCCAGCCTCTCTCGATCCACATCAGTATGCGTACCACCGATGATGCTGTGGCTGCGGCCTTGCACCTGGCACTGACACACGTGGAAGGAAATTAAGCACAATTCCGACTTCTCTTCATAGACTTCAACTTTGCCTTTAACAGCATCTTACTACAGCAGCTGGTGCAGAAGCTGAGCTCCATTGGATTCACCACACTACTCTGCAACTGGGTACTGGAGAACTGAAGAACATGTTTGTTCCAGGCACACTTTAGATGATGTTTCACTGCGATCACATACAGTAGGAGCCACATCTTTCTTGTTTTCTTTGTTTGACAGATTAGCAAGGTTCAGGGAAGGTTACAGTTTTTACACTTTGTTGATAAAAAGGTATCTCCTTTTTATCTCCAAACAGGTACTTTTACAATTTAACCTACCGTTTGTATATTGTTCAAAAAACCTTTTCTGACAGATTTCTTATTGATCAACTAACCTGTGATACACAAGACTTATTTTTTCTTTATAGGTTAAAGATATAGTGATGCAAATAAAAGTGTTATACTTTGTTAATGGTACATTATATAAGTCCATGACATAATAGCATAGTCTGCAAGCATTTTCCCCTACATTGCAACCACTATGTTCTCTATGCTGTGGTCACACCCAAGCAGCAACCTCCGGTCTCAAACGATGAAGCCAATGCGGAAGTGTTATAAACTGCAATACATTGAGAATCCGCTTGTGGCTGGCTGCAGAAACACCAGAAACCACATTGACATTAATGGGAAAAAGACGATCTTTGCAGCATTAATAAACATGTTTACAGCCTGGTTCAAAAACGGCTTGGCCCTACAAAGCTAATTTCTCTAATGGCACACACTGTACGGGGGGTGAATTTTTTTTCTAACGTGACGGTTCAAAAGATTTTAAGATTCCGAGTTTTTGCCCAAAGAAGGACATGACTGACGTGACTCCCAGTCGGGAACACATAGCTGTTGGCTAGGAGGCTCACACTACGTCACACTCTGCCTGGATGAGTTCCGCATTTCCAATATGGCTGCCACCGTCGATTGGCTTCAAAAGAGCTCTCAGGAACAGTTGGGTGATGTCACGGATACTACGTCCATATTTTATACAGTCTATGGTCACACTGAATTGTCAAGGGAAGGCCAAAGCTCTGACCCCTTTAGCATAACCGGCTTCCCCATTCAATTTCCAATTTGAATTTGCGCGAATAACGCAAACATTTGCGTCTGGCGTGAATGGGACATTAGAGGGACTGTTTCTTAATTTCAAACAAATCTTGAATTAATGTTAGTTAAACTAAGCTTTTAAAAGAATAATCAGTGGCCCTTATTCATCAAATCTGCATACGACTGAAAACTGGGTGTATTATCATTTCTATGCAAAGATCAGTGTTTATTAATCTGGACGCGGGTAGAGGGTATGCTCAAACCCCACGCCTGGTCTCAGTTTGTGTGCGCAAGTTTTCATGTCGGTGTGGAGCGTGGTGCAGCAAAGTAAACCTGTCTGAGACGGAAAATTAAATAATAGTAGTACTGTTCATTTTCAGACCGACAAAATTGATTTCACAGTTTAATATTTATATTGTTAAATTAGACTGCCGGATAGCTGCGGTCATGTGACCAAAGTTTTCCTGCAGTATTTACTGCATTAATGAATGTCTGTGCATTAATGTGTATCTCTAAACTCCTCTCCTTATCCATGTTGTCTTTATTGGCCTCTGAAAATCTCTGGCCTTTTGACTCCAGGTCTCGCTTCGCTCATTATGACAGTTTGTTGTTTTAGTTGAGTGAAAAACGATCTCCCAATAATACAAAGTGTTTTATTGTAAAAATTAACCAGATTATTTAATTATGTTTTGGTGCCTGACTTCCTGTCCTGCTCAAGCTTCTCTGTTGGGATTAATGCACTGTGCTCCGGCATCTGGCAAAAATAGGCATCATGCGTATCTGATCTGGAGGGCTCCCACGTGCCAGATCAGAGACATAACTGGAACACAATGGTGCGAATCCAGTGGAAGTTAGCAGATTGACTACAATAGAAACCCATGAACTCCGGTGCTGTGACCGACAAATGGAATTTGGCTGTTTAGTCTGTGACAATTTCAGGTTGGGGTCCAACTAGCCTCCTACAGTGTGCAGTTTCTTTTGAGAGCTGCCACACATTTTTTAGGTAATGATCTTAAAGACTGACCATTTTTTTCCTCTGAATGTAAAAGATATCTTATATTAAGGCCTCTGAAAGTTACATACAGTGGTGAAAATTAGTACTTGATACACAGTCGGTTTAGATAGTTTTCCCACTTACAAAGAATGGAGAGGTCTGTAATTTTTGTCGTAGGTACACTTCAACTGTGAGAGACAGAGTCTAAAAAGAAAATCCAAAAAATTGTATGATTTTTAAATAATTAACTTGCATTTTATTGCATGAAATAAGTATTTGATCACCTACAAACCAGCAAGAATTCTGGCTCTAAAATACCTTGTTAGATTGTCTTTAAGAAGCCCTCCTATTCTCGCCTCATTACTTGTATTAATTGCACCTGTTTGAACTTGTTACCTGTATAAAAGACACCTGCCACACACTCCATCAATCAGACTCCAACCTCTCCACCATTGGCAAGACCAAAGAGCTGTCTAAGGACACCAGAGACAAAATTGTAGACCTGCACAAGGCATTGGAGTCAAAAAACGGTTTAGGTCTGAGTAGCTAATCTCTCTATCGGCACACACTGTACAGGGGGTGAATTTTTTTATAATTTGGTATTTTCGAAGATATTGAAGTTACGAGTTTTGCCCAAATAAGGACATAGCTGACTTGATTGACAGGCAGGCACCCTGTAGCTTTTAGCGAAAAGGCTACCATCCCGCCTCTTTACCTTACACTAGCTCGGACAAAGTTAGGTTGTGCTCAGCATTTCCAATATGGCTCCCACTGATGATGGACTTCAAAACAGCTCTCAGAAATAGATGGGTGACTTCACAGATACTACCTCCATTTTTATAGTCTATGGTTTTCATATACATACATGTTGAAGTTGAAAGATGTCATGGGTAGATCCATAATCAAGTCCACAAGGCTGAATCCTGGAAAAACATTAACAGCTGCTTTATTTTTGGATAGGTGTTATTCTCGCATTATTGTATTACCCTGCATCTGTTGTACACATTACTCTTAATTTATGTTTGAGAACCTAAAAAATTCCTGTCCAAACTACCCCTATGTGTATTGTAGTTGTCTATATCACCAAACATGTTGTCATGGTGCTTTAAAGGTTGGCAGTACAATCTGCCAACCAAAATTTGTGACATACCAGAAATGAATCTGACTTGTCTGTAGCAGCTGTGAATGACTCGTATGACCTCCTTTACACTGCATGGCAAATGTCAAGCTGATGATCAAGCTAACATTTAGCCCAACTTCCAGAGCAGTCATGGGACTCAAAAATTGGGTCAGAATCTGCCTCAATACGTTGAGTGAATTGAGCAGTCTTAATATCCTGTTCCTTTACAAGCTTTTCTAACTATCTTTTCCTCCTCAGTATCCTCAAGTACATGGGGACCGTGGGGACATCTAATCCCTTTAGCATGTCCCCCATCTATTCCAGGGTCTCCTTTCCCTCAGTAATGCCTGAAATTGACCAAGAGGCATGGCTTTAATCCATATTCCTGCTGGCTCTACTTTCAGCAAAAGGACAATTGCTCATTTTTGTGATTAAAGATGTCGTCATCATCATGAGACTATGCTAGTGTCTGAACCTGTAAACATCCAGATGAAGTGAGAAACACTTGAATTTGCATGGTTTTGCAATAATGTTTTTACTTGGGAAAGATCATGAGGATGGGGACAGCGGTGAGAAGAGTTTGTGAGTACGTCATGTTGTTGTGTAGTATAACTATGAGTGACACCAGAAAGCGAAGCAGCATCTGGCTGCAGTTTAAAGATATTGGGAACAACAAAGCAGAGTGTCTTCACTGCAAAAGGGAAATAACTCTAAGAGCAGGCTCCGACACAAACCTGCATAGACATATCAGGACAGTCCATCCTACAGTGCAGTTATCTGATTTTCTCAATGCCAACCTGTACTGAGGACATTAATAATGTCTGCTTGAGTTTGGTTCTGGTTCTGTTCTGTGGCTATGTTTGCAGTTTATTGTTAATTTGTGCAATAAAAAGTTTGATTAAAATACTAAACAAAAGTTTTTGCAAAGTTAAGGTAAAATATACGGCTACAAAAGAACCTAAATTAAGAGCCGTTCGGGAGTCGCAATTCTTTGGGAGCCGAGTCAAAAGAGCCAAACTTCCCATCACTTCTGCCAGGTGTAAGACTGGCACCTGATTGGGACCTAACTCCATCCTCCAATGCTCGCCCCATAAGAGCCAGGATCGTCACAGACTACCTCAAGGATTTGGGAGTGGAGAGCATTGAATGGCCTGCCATGAGTCTAGACCTCAACCCAATTGTTCATTTGTGGGATCAGCTTGGGCAAGCTGTTTTTGCTAAAGTGACCAACATAACCACGCAGGCTGACTTTCAACAACTCCCGGTTGAGGAATGGGATGCCATCCCACTGAAAAATGTGGCCAGGCTAATGACCAGCATGAGGAGATGCCAGGCTGTTGTGGCTGCATATGGATCTTTCACATGTTACTGAAGTCCCTGACAGTGTAAAATGAATAAAGTTTAAAAATGGCCAACATGTGTTGTTTATTCCTGATTACTGATTTCCAACGAAGAAATAATTGACCAAAATAACGTAAGAAGAAAATAAGCTTTTTTAAGTAGTTTATTTTCCTGGCATAGTAAAATACAAATAGCAGTAAAAAGGTCAATGTGTGAAGCACTCACTAAATCTGCCCTTTTGTCTCTTGCTATTGCTCACACACACACATACACACACACACACACACACACACACACACACACACACACACACACACACACCTACACACACACACACACACACACACTCAAATATACAGTGCCATATAAATACATTTAGCAGTGTTGAAGGCCTTTGTTTAACATGTTATGTATGGAGATCAGAGGGATGGGAGAATCCAGCCCCTTAGACAGGAGAAGATAGAAGGAATCTCCATCTTTCTGTTGTTTCATCTTTCAGTCCATCCAGGAAGTTGTGATGTTGCAATTCAGAGAATTCATGCAAACTCAACGAGCAAGGTGGTTGATTTTGCTTGGGTTTTGTGCAATTTTGACCTCTCCTATCTACCATCTCCTAAAATTTCCCAATACAATTATTTAGGAGGTAAAAATGATTAAATTATAAAGTATAAATCCCAGAGGCCTGCAATGTTTTATGAACAGAGTACATAGTTTACCATGCTTCTTACGGGGCGCCGTATGTAAAGTTGTGCACATTGAAAAGCTCCGAGCTGTCATAAAAACATAGTGAATTTTTAAATGTCACTTTATTACATTTAGAGCAATATCTGTGAACTTCTTCACATTTAATTTTGTTGTGAAAATATATTTAAGTTACAATCATTATTAAATCCAAATGCTAAATATAAATCTGAATGTTAAATGTTGCTCTGTGACCCCAAATATTTAGCCAGTATGCAAATTCACACTGCCGCCTAGCAGAAATACCAAAATAAAAGCTAAGTTAAGCAAAACAGACTTAGCATTAGCATCTTAGCTTGTCCATACCATAGACTAGGTCAGTACTGTCTTTGTTCATTGCGAAATATTTGTATGGCCTCCAAAGCTGCCTTTCCAACATTTTTATGGCGGGCAGTCTGCCTAGTAAGCTGTAGGAGTCAGTCGCTTTATGAAGACTTAATTTGGTACTTCGGCTAGGCAGCAGTGTGAATTTGTATGGGGCACTGTTACACTAATTGTGATTAAAAAAAAGTAACTTTTAATAATTCACACTACGTTATTATAATGTTTTGGAGCTAAATGTGGAGAATTGTTGCTGCTATTTTCAGTGTGCACAACTTTACAAGTAGTGCCCCATAGTCTTTAATATCATTGGAATGCTGTAATTGTGTAGTTGCTAGCTTTGTGGATCTATTTTATAATTTGAGAATTCAAACAGTGGATTAATAGTGTCTCTAGTGTAACATAATTTAATGCTGGGAAGCTAGTACACTGCTAATCCAGAGAGGAGTTTTCTTATCTGGCAAAGGAAGTGACCCATTATACTGACACTGGTGTGACATTCATGGACAACGTGCCATATGCATGCATGTAATTTGTTGTCATGGTCAAGCAAAGTGTCACCAGATTGAGAAGGACTTGCTGTTTGTTCCAGCAACACTTCAAGAGGGGGGACATCTAACAGGAATTTTAATGGACCAAAACTGACCAGTATTTTAGATAAAAGACAAATGAGTTTACAAAGATGGTCTGAGAGCTGAGAAAAACGGAGGGCTGAACCCGACAACAAGAAAGAGTAAACCGCTAGCAAGACTCAGTCCAGTCCCAGCCTTTTAGAAAAGGAACAACTCCTACCCAATGGTGCCAACACTAAGAGGATTACTAGCAAGGCAATAGCGTCTCTCGCCTTTCTCAGTAGTTGAAGACATGAGTTATTGAAGCCTGATAGAGTACTGTATATGCAGCCCCTGCTCAGTTGCCATTATTGTGCTGACATCTGTCACACTTATTCATGAGCTACAGGATTGCAAAACCCCTGCCATTAGATTTACAATGGACATATAGAGTTCAGATGCTAGCCCACTGGGCATGCTTAGCCTTACAGCACAGTGGATTGACTATTACTTTAACTTGATAAAAAGCCATGTTACACTCCCATGAGTTCACAAGCTCTTACTCTACATCTACCTTCTCAGAGGCACTGGAAATCATGCTTTACACATGGAAAACAGATAAATCAAAAGTGCACACTGCTGTGAGAGAACACCAGAAATATGGTGAAAGCCATGATGAAGGGCATTCTGTACGGTGGCTTGGAAGTGCAATGTAAATTTACATTTTGGAAAACATTTTTACATTTTATAAAACAAAATTACATAAGCAAAACACTTTTACCAAGGCCGAAACAAATTTACATTTAAGAAAACAAATCTACAAAATCAGAAATGCTGTTACAAGAGATGGACCATTTTACCAGTCCCAAAAAAACTAATTTACAAACATCAGATTCTGATGGAAAAGGAATGTACCAAATACCGGAAGTGGTCAAGTGAGTGGTTTGTTTTGGCGGAGAAATTAACTGTCCTGCCAATCACAGGTCATCCCGGTGTCCCCTTTCAAAATAAAAGCTAATTTAAATAAAAATAACAAACTTCGATCATTTGCAATGAGAGATTATAAATTAAAACTCAGTTTCCACCAAGTCATTTTAATTCAGACTAATAGTGGGACACTATTCAGTTGAAACTGAGATTTTGTTCATAATCTCACTCTGAATTTATCCAAAATCATTGTAATATGCTACATTTCCAAAGGGCTTTTATTTTGAAAATCCAAATCAGATATAGCTGTGATTGGCAGGAACACATTTTGAGGTGTTGTCTTAACAGTCTGAATCAAAATATTTATGTGGAAACAGTGTTGTTGATCGATTTGAAATCCCTCACCGTTGCACATTTTCTTATATTACAGACTTGTTTTATTTTGAAATCCATAACCCACTCACTCGATCACTTCCGGCATTTGGTACAATTCTTTTCCATCAGAATCTGACGTTGGTAATTTTGTTTCAGGGCTGGTAAAAATTGTCCATCGCTTGTAAAATTGTCTCACTACTTGTAAAAGGGACTCTGATTTTGATAATTTGTTTTGGCCTTGGAAAGTGTTTTGCTAATGTAAGTTAGTTTTATAAAATGTAAAATGTTTTCCAAAATGTAACTTTGTCTCAAACTTTGTAAAGTGTTTCATCCTTTGTAAATTTGCATTGCCGTTCCCATTCATTGTAATTCTGGCTAGTTTTGACTACATGGCTCACACCTTCCAGCAGGTTGTTCATGAAGGCCAGCATCTCACATGAGGTTGCAATTGGATAAAGAAAAATTGGGCACTAAAAACATTCTCCCCTTGGCTACTCACATGTGCAGGCTGTCAGATCCAGTCGGGGTGAAACCAAAAATACCACAAGAAGATGTTTTCATCTGCTTTGAATAGCACATTTTACATGATGACGGACCCGTTGAAGATGGAAATGAAAAGAAAATCAAACACACTCTTTACGTGTCACAGTAAAAATGAACTAATTCAAGGTTCAGTTCACACAGACTGAAATGAACTCATTCATGTTCATAGTTCATAGTTCTTTTTTTTTTTTTTTTTTACTTAGTTCATGGTCCAACAAATAAAGTAGTCTCCTTTGCTTCAGTCCCCAGTCCACAATCAGTTTCTATACTAGATGAATTGCTGTAGACGGATATGAAGTGTAAGAGCCAACAAAATCGCAGCTTTGAAAACTTTGAATCACATATAACTTTACAATCGGCCACTGGACTACTTGTTGAAAGGATCCAACTTTAATGCCCCAATACACGGGAAATTATACATAAGAAAATGTCTAAGAGTAAAGAAACACCGCACAAACAAACACTAGAAATGAATGATTCCTCTTTCTCTAAAAGCAGCATCTCTCTAAAAACATACCACTTTTTTGCTGATTGGGATCTGTCATGAATCGTTCAAGAAACCTTTGAAATCTTAACAACTGGCATCACAGTTACCGCATACTCTACCTCTGGATTTCTAGACACATAAGCAATGCTGAATGCCTGTCTGGTGCCATATATCAGATTTCAGCGACAGCAAACAGCTCACAGTAACTCTTGATAACTCTTGACATCCTCCCTGAAAGTGACCTATGCTCACGTTCCAGTTAATTTTTAATGTTCAAATGTTACAACACTTTTTAACGTGTTCAAATGTACAACGCTGCTGTAGGCTATCATCGGACTTCCACCAGATCCGTGTCTGGTGCGTCTCTGATCTGCTGTGGTCCGGCGCAATGCTCTCTCATCCATCAACCCCCACTGGTTGTGTTTACAGAATGTAGCACGGAGCTAGACCGCCGGACACACGGTCATGTGACCGAGGTTTTCCCGCGATAATTACTGCATTAATGAATGTCCGACTCCTCTCCTCATCCATGTTAGCTTTATCGGTCTCTGAAAACCTCTGCTCATCATAACAGTAGTTAAGTGAAAAAACAATTCGGCCATAAAATGGAGTGTTTTATTCTGAAAATGAACCAAATGTATATATTTTGTTTCGGTGCCTGACTTTCTGTCCCGCTTGATCTTCCCTGTTGAGATTTATGCATCATCCTCGGGCATCTGGCTTCATAGGCAAAAATAGGCATCTTGTGTATCTGATCCAGAGGGCTCCAATGTGCCAGATCAGAGACGCAGTTAAGCGGATCCAATGGAAGTTGACACATTGACTAAAATAGAAACCGGTCATATCAGATCCGGTGCTGTGACTGATCGGAGATGGACTGGACACGGTCTTACAGCTTACTTTTTGATTTGTGAGTTAAGGTTGTGGGTTTTTTGGTCAAAGTGTGTTTATATGTTGCTTTAAGTTAAAGTCATGATTTAAGTCAGTTGTGTTGGTTCAAGTGGAATTAAGTCCGGAGCAATGCATATCTGATCTGACTTTGCCGGATTTGGTTAGTTAATGCAGTTGCTCCGTGTTTCTCAATAACTGTGGTGGCTCAGGAACAGTGTATTCAGCAGCATTGCTCAATAGCTGTCCCCTTCTTTCACTGTGTCTCTAGAGTATGTTGATACCAGGGGTGCATCTCCCTCAGCTGGAAGTGAAGCTTTCAGCAGAGTGTCTGCCCCCTGGTGGCTGGCTGCAGTATAGGTAAAAAAATCTGTTTCCCCAATTCATTTGAATGGGGGAGCAGTCAAACTTTAAACGATAAATACATGTCGTACGAATGTTTCTCACATCCGTATGCTGTGGTGATATGTAGTTATTATTTGACTGTTTTGTGTTCAAGGCCTCTTTTTTCTGAAAAGTTCATTTTTTGTTAGTTATTAGAGTTTAAAAAACAGGGTTTTTCATTCATTTTTAATTTGATGCTCAGACCATGATCACATGGTATGGAGCCATAGAACATAAATTACAAATAACAAAACAATATAATGATGGGACACGGCATGTTTGAAGTACAACAGATCTTACTTAAACAATGGAAGGACATTCTTCAGAAAAGCTCCTAATTTACAGATAAGTTTTGGCTTATCTGATTACAAAAGCAGAATTAATTTAAACACAGAGGGACGTTGAAAATAATACCTGGGTATGAACGTCTCTATATTATTCAGAATGCTTGTGTTCCTGTGTTCAAACAAAATATGTTACTCATCCCCTACACGATCATCATGCAGAGATTACAAATCCTCAGTTTTCTATCCAGGCCTTTATACCTTCCCGTGACCTTAGGGATCCTGGTGTTATTCGTTCTAAAATTACAAATAGCCTGTCTATACTTCTGGTTTTCAAATAACAAATATTTTTCTAGTTTTACATCTCGTTTAAATTGTACATATAAATCACATGATGTCATTTTATCCAGTTCACCTTGCCACTTTTACAAAAACTGATCTTTAAGCCTCTGTTCAACAGTTCGTCTAAGCCAGTTAATGTTTTTACAATGCTGTGTGATCCAGAGGTAAGACAGGCCACAGTCATCAAGTATCTGTTTAACCTTTAAAACCCATGGTGATGCATAGGCACCTGTGTTGTGCAGGTTAAGCAGATAATTATACACAATATGGTTTAACTTACTTTCTTTACCTGTGATCAACCTCCCCCAGTAGCCAATCATTCTTTTGTTAACTGCAATACAGAGTGGGTATCTTCCCTGCTCGCCATACACCATGTTATTGCAGGTTGTCATTTTAACTTTTAAGGTATACTTCAAAAATTGAAGGTGTAACTTTTCCAGTAGATCTATATTTTCAAACCCCCACACTTCACATTCATACAACATAACCAGCATAACAAGCTTGTCAAATAAATCTAATGTGGCGTCTACAGGCAGGTCAAACTTTCTGCATTCGCTAAACATGGAAAACATTACTCAGGAAGCTTGCTTATACAGCTCCTTAACAGCGCTTTTAAATGCACCATTGTAATTCATGATGACAACAAGGTATTTAAAGTCATGTACAATCTCTAACATTTCTCCATTGCATTCAAACTTAAATTTGCTAACATCCGCTTTACGATAACCAAAAACTGTGACCTTACTTTTATCACAATTAATTTTCAACTTCCATTTCTCACAGAATTCACACATATGATCTATTGCTTTCTGTAATCCTTTTTTTTGGTTGTTGTAGACATGACAATTGTGTCATATGCATACGTAAACATCATAAGCTGCATATAATTATCGATTACTGTGTCGTCTAAGCTGATAGGCTGACAGTCGCTCTGTAGTAAGTAGTCTTCAAGGTCATTAATGAATAGGGCAAACAACAGTGGTGATAGATTTTCACCCTGCCTAACCCCTGACAGGCTAACAAAAAAATCGGACTAATCACCATTAACAAATACACATGATTTTATATGTTTGTACATATTTCTTACAACATCCATACATTTACCAGTTATACCAGCATTTAATAATTTGTACCAGAGGGCATCCCTCCAGACACTGTCAACAGCCTTGCTATAATCAATGAAGGCACAAATGTTTCTTTTTGAAACAGTACAAGTCAACAATATGTTTTAGCAAAAAGATATGATCAATGGTGGAGTAACTCCTTCTAAATCCTGCCTGAGATTCCTTTAGAATGGAATTGTCTTCACAGAATTTACATAATCTGGCGTTCAAAACATTAGTGAACAGTTTTACTTCCGGGTTTGCTTTGATTCACAGCCGACGTAAAGGGAAACTTCAAAGGACACACAGCGTCTTGTGACGCTATGCTGTAGGGCGGAGCTCGTTACAGTGGCTTCGCAGGCTCTGGCTGCACAATGGCTGCGCCGAGGAGCAGGATTTCTTGGCTTCAGAACCGTACAACGGGAAGAGGTGGAGCAACGCTGTCCATTTTTATTTACAGTCTATGGTTGATGCATTGTCTTTTTATGTGGAATTAAATCAATAAAGATGTATGTTTTAATGACTTGTAAAAAGTGAAATACAATATATATTTACATTTGAATCCACGTCTTTGTACTCATTTATGAAACGTACCTGTGTCTTTTTAAAGGGGACACCCTCTATTAAAAAACAGTCAAGTAAAAATAGACTATTTAATATTCTTTGGGTGAGAGTCCCAAGGTGGCGTTCCAATTGGAGTTCCATCTCATGCCTAACTTGGTTACACATAGTTATCAGCGTTGGTATTAGCTTTAGTATTTTAAAAATCCATAACGGCCTTGATCTTTTCAAATGTTAAATCCCTAGTAAATAGACAAGTCTCAACAACCCCCCTCTTACACTGCCGCCTGCAAGTGCTGGGAAGGATTCTAGTGAGACTGAACTAAAACAGTCCGTAATGGGCCATTAAACCAAAAAGGAAAAATTAAAGATGCATACAAAATAAAAATAATTAGGAACAGTTTTTGGAGCTTGGAAGAACTTCAGAGGGTATTTCTGTGAAAGTGTACATGCCTTTTAAATATTGTTTTATTTGTTTACTTCACAAATGGCATCTTTACATCATAAATACTTAATTCAGTATTTGTTTTCATTAAATGCATAGTCCCAAAGCCCATTTCAGCCATACTCTGTTGGAGCAGATATTAGCATTGCATTATTAATTAAAAACTATGCTTTGCTATGCAAGCATTTCTTTGTGTACTTCACTTAATATTAGGTATTGGGTAGACTGAGACTCAACAATAAATAAGATTTCCTTTGCAACTCATCAACAAAATGATGATGATGCAAAAGTCAACAGCAACCCCTACCTCTGCAGCACAGCAAGTGGTGCAACTTGGGTACTGTAGGTCTGAAAGGTTTCACAGTATTTGTGGACAAATTCCAAAACCTCCCACAGAGAGGCATAGTCAGCTCTTCACCAAGCCTTCTCTGCTTCACAGCAAACTGACATCAAGCACCCCCTGTAGTGCTGAACACGAGACACAGAGAGAGACATAAACATGGCACAGGACAGCATAGTCTGACATAAAGTGCCACACCTAACTGTAGGGAGAGACAGTAGAGAGGAAAACCCCTGTTTGTTTGTGTGTGCGTGCTTGTAAATAAGTGTCTTTGTGTGGGTCTTGTTTACAGAGCTTTTCTGTCATATGTCTTCATCTCCACTTTCTATCCCTTCACTGTTCTTCAGCTCTGTGGATAAGCCAGCATGAGGCAGAGACACACTGTGCAGGTTATATCCCTTGGCTTAGAGGTGAGTGTTTATGTTCCTGTGTGTGACAGATTGGGGGAAAGGGGGTACTATGTGTATCTGTGGGGCAGGATGCCTGTCCTTTAAACTCTTGAAATTTTGCATTAGTGCCCCTAAATTTGCTTTCATTTACCAATAGGTAGTGTGTGTGTGTGTGTGTGTGTGTGTGTGTGTGTGTGTGTGTGTGTGTGTGTGTGTGTGTGTGTGTGTGTGTGTGTGTGTGTGTGTGTGTGTGGGTGGGTGTGTGTGTGTGTGTGTGTGTGTGTATTTACCTCTACTGTCTGATCCCGAGCTTATACTCTCTTGAGTGGCAGCCACAACCATTCAGAAGCTTTCTCCTTGGGGCATAATGCATAGAAAAAAAGAAAAACAGGCTTAGAGGCACATCAATTCCTCGGGCTTAACTGTACAACGGGTGGTGTGTGCCTGTATGAGTGCATTTTGTAGATGCCTTTTTTCTTAAAATGACCTTTTTCTAAACAAATCGGGGTGTGTGAAGGTATTTGTCACAAGTTAAATGCTTTCATAATGATGGTATTGAACCAAATGTCACACACAAGCATGGGGATTTAAGGGGATTCAAGCCTTTATTAAATGTCTATATCGTTTCCCCATATCTGACAACTGAGACAAAGTGTTAAATACAAATGGATTTTCATATCCCCAAATAAATATCACTGTCATGAATAAATGCAGTAATGATGTCAGTGTGAGTGTGCTTGTATTTTGTTTCTTTAGCTGAATCCTTTGACTGCAGCCATTAAAAATAGTTTAGAGCACTCAAAGATGAATGATTGCGCTATCCTTTGTTCATTTCTCCTTTTCATTGGATTGAGTCAAACATAAGGAATGTAGTATTTATATCTAAGAGTTCCTACTCACATTAGGTAGAAAAATGAAATTACATTTGAGAGGCTTGTTTTTTTCCCTGATTGTCCAAAGCCCTTTTTATGTCTTACACAAAAATTGCAGCTTGTAGACTTTATAGAGAATAAACACAGCTAAGCACACAAAATGCCAAAGCATCATACAGAAAAATGTTTTAGAAGTTTGACCTTTTATGTTTCTTTTCTACAGTGCTACTGAACCGCTTATAATGCATGTGGTATGTATAGACCCCTTTACAGCCTGTCATCGAAGACGTGCATGCGCATTTTGGCAATAGAAGCGTTTAGCTCCATTCAATCAGACGAGTTAGCAAGCTTTAAACACTGAATTAAAACTGTTGGCAGCATCAAAGTGTCTGGTTGTTCTGTGGTTGGTTTTCAGAATCGATACTCCACCACGGACTCAAGCTCTCCAGAAGTTGGACAGGATTACAACCGTTTCTGAACAACCGGTGTTCTGGTGTTTAGAGTGACCGTGCTAACTGGTGACGTTCAACTGAACAGTGATTGTTGGGATTACAACAGCTGTTGAAACATGAAAAGGGTACTTGCGAATGCATCCAAGTGTATTTAGTATTATAATATAAAAATAAACTCATCAGATATGTGTTTAATGAAAAACTAAAAGCATTTGAGAGAAGTGCATTTGGCTGACAGTCACCAAGTAGCAGGGTCACACTTTACACTGAAACACCAGTGGTGTCTATTGCTGTGAGCAATTAAATCTAATACAGTGAGCAGATTTGGATGACTGCAGGTGGACGGGAGAGAAGTGGACCAAACAGGAGAGGTAGCTGAAGGTGTGGATGTTTGTATTGCTTTCACTA
This sequence comes from Notolabrus celidotus, assembly GCF_009762535.1. NCBI lineage: Eukaryota > Metazoa > Chordata > Actinopteri > Labriformes > Labridae > Notolabrus > Notolabrus celidotus. Next base: position 15,030,532 of record NC_048278.1, read on the forward strand.
CATACCCCGGTGCACTACCTATTACTTCCCCTCAATGTTTTTATTTCAGAATTAGAATCATAATAATTTTTATTCATCTTATTTGGTTTAAAATAAAAATCTTGAACTGAAACACCAGTGGCTTCTATTGCTGCAAGCTATTAAATCTCTTCTTTATCCAACCTCGGCTCGATCAGGTTTGACTGTAATTAAATAACAATAACTGCCCAGTTTTCACCATAAAAAAAGTGGGTTTTTTTGCCAAGTTTGTGGCTAAATAAGATTTGCCAAATTTGCGCTTCAAAAACACGAGTAAACGAGTGCCCATATATTCCTGATGAATGAATCTACACTGGTCCATGCGTCACATCATACGTCACCGGAGGATCTGCAAGCTTGATTGGCTATCACGGTGTGATAGATTTGCTGGAGTTCCGCTTGATCAACTCTCGCAAGTTATTCACGTTTTTTTCGCTTTATTCGAGCTGCTCAATCGCTTAATTTGAGCTGCAAGACCCGAACTTGCATCTATTCAGGTCTTTACATTGACTTTACATGTAATTAATTTGCGCAAATGATTGGTGTGAACGCCCCATCAGGCATGGACTGACTTGTGTAGTTAATCACTGTCTGGTGTACACGATGGTTTCTCTACTAAAGACGTCCATCAACTAAATATTTGTCCACTTGCTGATGTCTTCTATCCACTCACTGATTTCACACAGTGCTGGAAGTCGTATAGTGTTCGTCAAAGTGAGGCCTTTTAGGTAACAATTGCAGTTTTGATGGTTAACTCCCTTGCGTAGCTTGGCAAACTATTGCCAATAGTTACTACTACTCCGCAGTACTTTCGTTGCCAGGATGCACGCAGCCGTAACTGTGTACAAACAGTAAAGGGGTCTATATTTTTCCCTTATAACAAGAAAAAGGCAATATCCCTTGCAATTGAACTGTCCATTTAATTTGCACCGAATTTAATAAAGTATTCATTTTGAAGAACATCATCATTACTTTATCATCCCCAGAGAGTGTACATCACAATTCCCTTTGATTACAAGCCGTACACTCGTGAATTTTAAATGACATGTTCATTTCATTACATCGAAGCCACTACAAGGGAATGGCACATGCTAGATCAGTATTAACAAGTCTGCATTTTTGTTTGATGATAATTTCTCATATCACCAAATTAAACACAATATTTTGGAGGAAAAAAAAGGCTTCAAAAAGCCTTCAGAGTATATGGCTGATGAATAAAGAAAGAGGAGTAAAATATACAGTAGAGTGTAAATTGGGGAAATAATCTCATAAAGGGGGATTTAAAGATTTTTGCTGAATTATTTTGTTATATGACTTATTGCCTGGTCCTCAGGAAATGTAATAACACAGGATAACACTTGCTTGAGTTATGTGTGTGCATGTCAGGAACATAATTGTGTGTGAGAACTGAGGGCTCTTTCCTCAGCAGGGTTAGACAGGAGGAGACACAAGACAGAGCTCCATCCAGAGCAACAGTCAGAATGTTGGTTCCATACGAATGATCAAAGAGCTCCATGGTTCTATGTTCTTAACCACCAGGGGATTTACTGTCCCCATGATGAGCAAAGAAAGAATTAAAAAAATCGGCAAGAGAAAAGAAAGAGGATGGCTATACAGAAATGAAAAGGAGAAGTGAGAGAAAAGCAGAAGGAAGAAGAAACTGAAAGCAGAGTGGCTAAGCATGACTGAAAGGAAATGAGAAAGCAGGAAAAAGAGAACGAAGGAGACAGAGGAAAAGGAGAAAAAGAAATATTTAGTTAAACAAATAGTAAAATACAAAGCTCAAGGCTGTAAGCTTCTTAAACGCAAAAGAGATGATTGCTACTATTACATAGGCTCTCTTCTTCCCTGTAACAACTTCGCTTCCCTGCTCCACTAATACAGAGAGCAGATTTGGATGACTGCAGGGGAACGGGAGAGAAGTGGACCAAACAGGAGAGGTAGCTGAAGACCTAAGGCTTCACAGAGTTTGTGGATGTTTTTATTGGCTTTCTCTTGGTATACCCATCTTTTTCATTCCATTACATACCCTGGCGCACTACCTATCACGTCCCCTCAATGTTTTATTTCAGAATCACTTTTTATTTTGTCTTATTTGGTTTAAAATAAAAATCCCGTTAAGCATTCACTGTGAGATAACCCTGGCCTCTTTTTTTTTAGTTTCACATGTTATTTGTCCTTGTATTTTAAATAACTTTTGTACACCTTTTTCTCTGTACATCCAGCCGTAGGTACCTATCTACGCTCCCCTGGGACACTGCGTTGTTTCTTATTTGGGGATTTTGGGATGTGGTGCGGAGAGAAGCACTGGACGCTGGGTACAGGATGTGGTTTAGACCAGCACATTTATTAAAAAAAAGTCAAACAACATCTCCAAGAAAAAAATAGTGTCCGAAAAACCAAACAATCTCACAACTACAGTGTTGCATAAAGGACAAAAAACAGCAGTAATTGCTCAATCTGGCTGCAATAGACGGCTAAACAGGGACACCTTGTGGCCTTTTTAGGTTCCTACCTTACATACACATTCTAATTTTATATTAAAGGCTTTTAAGAATGTTTACCTTTCAGTATTACATTTTGATTAACTTAAGTTTACGTTGCACATACATCTGATCAGTAATTCACATTCTGTACTCACTGGGATGCTATTAATTCTAATAACCAGCTGCTGTAACATATCATTTCCCAGTTTGCATACGTCCGTCTGTCCATACACTAATCCTTCCAAATTGCACCACATCCAACAAATAAATATGTCATTATTAAGCAATAAGAGGAACCCAACCCTTGGAAAACAAATGTGTATCTTTATATTTTTAAGTTGAATGTTTTCTGAAAAAAATGAAAACTGGTTACGAAAATGTTTTTGTGATTGCGTTTGTGCATGCATTTAAGAGTTCCATAATGCAAAACAAAATAAAATGTATATGAATCATTTTTTAATGATGTGTACCATTATATATCATTGATCTTATCAATGTGCAGGACACTTCACTTATAAAATAAAATGTATTTTCATGTATTCAACTTGGTTGAGGCAGATGGCTGTCTAACATGAGTCTGGTTTTGCTTGAGATTTCTGCCTGGTAAAAGGAAGTTTTTCCTTGTCACTGTAACTAGCTAAATACTGCGAGGTGCAATGCTCATGATGGATAACAATGAGATAAGATGGAGTCCTTTCAGTAAGAGGAGACTGGATTGTATCCTGTCTTGATGTTGGGTCTTTGTTAATAATATACCAGAGTATGGTCTATACCTGCTATGATTGTAAAAGCTTCTTGAGATAATGTTTGTTGTGATTTGGTGCTATTAAAGTAAAGATTGATTGATGTATTCCTATAAATAAAACGTACTTGGTACATTCAGTACAACATGAATAAGATCCTCAAGCATTTTTACAATTACAGATTCCTAAGGGACATTCGGCACAAGACAATTATGATCCAAACCGCATTTCTAGCTGACATCCCTAAAGCCTTGTTTATACATCTGCGTCGAATCGATGCTGTTGCCTATCCCGTAGGTCTGCATAGCCCTTTTTTTTGAGGGAGACGCCTATTCATGTAGCCTGACGTGCATCTCCTCCAATATATAACTACGAGTCAGAATAACGCAGACCGCAAGCCCTGTGATTAGTCCACTGGGTAGCGTTGTTTTTCCTGCATTTACAGCACTTCCAGAAGCGCTGCCCATCGCCTGTGCATCAGCTGTGCTTTTCATCTCCTCCAAGATCTCCTCTCTATTTTTTCCATGTTATAATTACTATATGATAAACGGCAACATGTATCAGCTTTAAATTAACATCATTTAGAATATAATACAGAATTGCTGTGAAAAAGCATGCAGAACACGTAGGACCGGAAACAGAGGGCCTTACTTTCAGAGAGACCACACTGACCTTAAGTGTTTTGGCGGAGCACTGCAGAGCGATCAGACACAGTGACGCACAAGTATGTGGTGCTTACATTTACACAGAAGTTTAAACCAGGCTCAACTGCCCATATTAGGTTGAACCAGTCTTAAACTGTGCAAGTTGTACAAACTTGTCAATTTATTTTCCCCCTCAGCTTGTTTTTGCTGTCTCCTTTCTTTCTTTTCTTTCTGATTTTCTGATTTAGCTTTCTGGGGTTAGACACGGTGCTACAACATGTCACTTGGCTCTCTTGACTCAAGCATTTCGCACTTCTAGGGGGGCCAGTTGGCTTAACAGTTTAAGTTTGTGCCACAGGCTACGGTCCTTTAATGTGCAGTCAGTGGTTTGACTCACAGCCACAACCCTTGCCACATGTCTTCCCCCACTCTCAACATTTACTGTCTCTCTTCAGCTGTCCTATAAATAAACACAAAAACGGCAAATATAAAAGCACTCTGTTTGAAGTTGTCATTTTAGTTAAAAAGGCAATGCAGTTCATGAGTATAAAAGGCATAATTTATAATTAAAGGTTTTAAATAAATAATTAGTTTATGGATATAATTGAACACGTAATTGTAAAAGACAAAATAATTATTTTATGTGTACAAAGGTATTGATGTTTTCCTTATTTGATCTGTTTTAGCTCTTACAGTGTATTCCCTTTGTTCTCTGATGGAAGGAACTATGATCAATAAAGCTTTGTGAACCACCAGTTGAAGAATAAAGTAATCAGTAAACTGGGGATGCTATATTGGTTGTAAAATAATTTTGTTGAAAAAAACAAATTGTATATATCATTTTTTAAACTAGAAAAACGTCATGAAACATTTTTTTTCTTTTATGGAAAGATTCCTGACCCTTTAATAATAACAGTCCCAACTCAATGATAAACATTCACCCTTATGTTCACAATCACATACAATGAAGAGTTGAAGGATGACTTCAGGTGCACATCATTGGACTTCAGGGTTACTTTGGAGAACAGGTTGTATTTTAAAGTCAGGATTCTGTCATAAGAAAAGGATGATTTGTGATCTGTTGACTTCAAAGACAAGAGCAATTATTTCATATCATTGTCACAATCATACACCCTGCTCACCTGTTACCCAATCCCTCATCAGCTCAAAAGTATATCTACCATCCACCATCTCTACCAGACTCTGTGTTATTGCCAGATTGTTTTCACTCAAAAATGACAACAGACCGTCATAATGAGTGGAGCCAGGTTTGGAGTCATAAGGTCAGAGGTTTTCAGAGGCAAATAACGACACGAGGAGACGAGTCGCATATTCATTAATGCAGTAATTACCACCGGAAAACCTTGGTCACATGACTCCAGCTGGACCTTAGAGGATCAGAGACGGACCGATCACAGATCTGGTGGAAGTCTGATGTAAGATCAGACATTACAGTTTTGGTTCATCTTTTTATGGACAGATTGACAACATCAAAAGAAGAACATGATGCTGTAATTATTTTTTTTTTTGTCTTCTTCTTTAGCTGGGTTCTTTTTTTGTCTTCAAACCCCTACAACTACTTCATTACAGAGCCATCAGTGTCTCTCGATGTAGGGGTCAGGCATGATGATTTTTAATTTGTCACTCCTCTGTACATGCTTTGACTATGTTTGAGTACTTTCTTGTTCTCTCTAGCACATCCAGAGGCAAACTGTCACACACAACATCATAAGCATAATCAGAGGGCTCAGAGCTGGTATATATTTTAAACAAAACACCCACATCTCCACACCCACTACAGCTTCTGGCACTGTCAATGTGTGACATATAACGGCAAACTAAAACATTGCCAAGTAAAAACAGTATGCTCACATAGCAATAAAAGCATATGCGCATAGGGATATGTCAATAACAACTTTTAAAATAACATGACACAGGGCAATCAAATTATACAACTATGCCCACTTGTGCACCAACTGTCTCACTGCATGAATAGTTACCTAGTATTGCAACATATGCTAGCCTTCTGTGTGGGATCCAGTGAAATATGATGGCTATTTCAACAGAAGAAGTAACATTCATTTTCATCCAATTCTGCAACAGAGCGAGATGGGGCTTTCATTGAAATGCTTTGACCTTGCGGTGTAGATGCTTAACATCCCAAGAATGAAATTGGCACTCCCAAAATGGATTTGGCCTGATGTGCAGAGGCTTACAACAAGTGCCAGCTCTGTAGTATTTAAGTGGGTTCTGGCGAAGAAACATTGTGTGTTTGTTTGTGTGTGATGCGGTATGCTTTACTCTACACACACACACACACACACACACACACACACACACACACACACACACACACACACACACAACTGCAAGTGATTCATTCCTGGATAAATATTTATCATGGAGAACACCAAGTAAGTCAGATAGGCACACAAACAGACAATCAGAGATAGACAGGGGAAGAGAAAACAAGAGACAAGAGGAGACAGGCAGAGAGAAGAAGGAGGGAGCTTATTTTTTATTGTCTTACTGGGCTGTCAAAAAACAGTATTGAGGCTTGGGACTGAAAAACAAAAAACACTGTTTTTCCTCTTCTCTGTGTTATGGACAAGCTTAATCATCGCAGATCAGACTAAACACCCCTTGCTTACTTCATTAGACTGTGATGGCGGCTTCATTTTGATAGTTTTAGCCAAGTGACAAACATGGCAAACATAGAAGTCTTGAAGTCAGCTGGAATGCAACGGAGTGGATCCAGTGGAAGTTAACACATTGACTAGAATGGAAACATATCAGATCCGGTGCCATGACGGATCGAAGAAGGCCCAGACATGGATCAACATAAACATAAATCAACATAAAAGGCACCGTTCATTCTTTTAGAATAGTGTGATTGCTCTATCAAGACTCTCTGCTCTTTCGGTTTCAGGTGAACACACAAAACCAGTTTCCACTTGAGTTCTACTAGCATTACAAACTGAAGCTGCAAAGGGCAAATTAGTAAACAATACATTGTGCTTCATAGCCTATGAAAACACTGCAAGGCAACTGATGCATCAGTGGCAGGCCATGTTCCTGCCTCCATCCTTATCTTCTTTACACACAATAAGACAAATTAGAAAAGGAGGTTCTCCTGAGAGAGTGTGTATGTCTTTACCAAGTGTAATCTTCTGCGTGTTGGTGCATCGAGCAGTTGGGTCCACTCATCGTCTTTCTCCTCGCTCAGTGTTATTTATTGCTGTTTAAATGATCTGAGACACCTCTCGTTTGTTCAGACAGCTCCAATTGGCTTTCTGTCCGAAGAAAGAGGAAGATGGCTCAGGGGCAGCTAAGAAGGAGGGAGAGATGCGATGAGATAGCGGGAAAAGTTAGTGGGGAGATGAGGCAGGGGGATGTTAGTGGAGGGAGGAGTGTAAGGTATGGATGAATGAGGGTGAGAAGGGAAGCGATGTAGATGAATGAAACTTAAATAAATATTGAAAGAAATGCAGAGCGATGGCAGAGCAGGAGACAGAGAAAAGATAGAGAAAGGAGGGTCATTGTCAACATCAGGAATGATAAATTATGTGATTACTGATATGATGGCCGATGTATGACATTATGAGTACGATGCTATGCTACATGTGATGCAGACAGTGTCAGGTTCGGGGGAAATTGGAACGCAGCTGGGACTGTGGCTGCACAAACAAACAAAGCTCAGAAAAAAGAGGAACAAAACCAATGTTGCTGTTCAGCTGACAAGTAATCAAACTCCTTATACGAAACAGAAAGGTGGATAGAAGAAAGTTCTGAGAAAAGTCTGTGCTAAAAAGTTTGTGTATTTATGTAGGTGTATTGTAGACAGAACTCAATTCCCCAAATATTTTAGTTTCTGGTGAAGATTTACAGTAATTTTTTTGACTTGATCACCTCAGAGATCTGCAAATTGTGGTGGAATTCATCAATAAACTGGACACTGGACACAGAAGACTCAGGAGACTCTGAAGGCTTACGTTGAAATAGTTTATTTAGGACTTGATCAAGGAGAAATAACAAAACAGTACACAGGTAGGAGAGTGCAGTGCAAGCCAAGTCAGTTCTGCCAGACAATTCTTCAGGCGTGGTATTTATCCCCAAAGACGACACTAAAGCTAGATACCTATATTTGGACAATAGGAAACAAAACAATTGGGAAGAAGAGCAATGCTCTAGTCTGGAGACACTACGTCAGTCTAAAGGCTGATTTATACTTCTGCGTCTCCCCTACGCAGCAGGGGCTGACGCGGACATGAGCCCCACATACTTGTGCGTCGGTGTGTCTGTGTCGCGCAGCAATTCTCCGCCGAAACGCCTGGGGGCAGTGCGGTTTCTCTGATAGCCGGCCGCCTGCTTCTGGTCCCGCCACGATCTCTTACTTTTCCACAGAGTTTCAGAGCATGTTATGTTAATCTACAGCTGATACATGTTGCTGTTTATCATACAGACATACTTCAGGGCCATGACATTCGTAAACTGGACTTACCAGATGGAATCCCTGGAACAGTAGTTGAACTTGAGTCTATTGAGTCTGATTGAGTCTATTATTACTTTACCTTGCATTATAAGGATGCTGATTTTAGAGAGGAATATTTTTCTCTTACCTCAACAAAAGACATAAAGGACAAGGACACAATTAAAGTGGTACCCATTGCTGAACCTCCCATAGTCACTCTGACTTTTACTGATATGGAAGGCACTTTCAACAGCGCATCAGATATTTCAATGGCCCATGGACATACTTCAGAGACCTCCATCCATCCTTCTAGCAGCAGTGGCTCATCTGGATCCCAGGATACACTGATTCTTTCATAATCGGAACATAGGTGTTAGCGTTCACAGCCTTGGCCAACCGAATTTCCAGTACCTTGCTTTGCCTATGACACAGAGCTTGTGCTTGCCTCTGGAAATTAGGCTTTCAACAAAGATCAAACTCAGCTTAACTTTACCAAAATCATTACAGACATTCTTGAGAAACTGGCTGAAGGCATCTTTCAATATGTTGCTTACCAAACCAGAGCACAGTTCTCTGATGTTGCTGAGGCACTGATTCACAAGCATCCTTGCTTTAAAGAACCGGGATCATATAATGGATGTTATGGATGGCAACAAAGATTAAAATACAAAATGGGCAACTATAGATGCAAACTCAGAGGGATTGGGTGCCCTGAGCTTAATGTGAATTCTCTCTCAAAAAAACGAGCACATGAGAAGGCATCTGTAAAGAATATAAAAAAGCCAAAAGGGGCAGAGGTAAACTATTTACCCCCTCATCCACAAGGAGAAACAGAAAGAAGCTTGGAACAGCAAAGAGTGGAGCTCCTTGATGAAGTGAAGAAGAGAAACAACTCACAGATCATCAGTGAAAAAATGGCCAAGACATTTTCCATTCGCAGGCATGAGGTTGTCAATCTAGCACCACCAACAAGTGACTTCAAAGATCGATGGCCTGCTCTTTTTGATACTGCACAGGCGAGCACTTTCTTGTTGACAGTTTGACTTGTGTTAAGCAAGTGACCATTTTTTTAATGAACAAATTGTGCCTTTTGATTTGTGTCTTATTTCAAACAGATAAACAAGGAATTCAGAAGGATCACCACTATTAACCTGGAAACTACCTTCATGGGAAAACTGGACCAATACTCCCCAAAAATAATGTCTTTGGCTACGCCAACAGGAGGTGCTGCAAAAACAAACATCCAACGCATAAAGAACATGCTGCTGGAGGTATGTCTAAATGTGCATGTAAATGTAATTTTTCTAGGGGGCTGTAAACAGAGACAGAGCTCTTGATGGAGGAAATAGTAAATATGTAAATGCTAACGTGACTTGTTGATGCACGTTAAAGGTGCACTATGTAACTTTTATTTATTAGTTAATTAGCTAAAACTACACCTAAAATACACACCTTTTTGATCTAATGTTAACAAATGCAAGTGTAAACATATAGTTTATATACAAGGTACAGTACATCATGTAACATAAGTCATGTTATCTTCTGCAAACTACTATTTCTTGCATCAAGAGCTCTGTGTCTTGTTTACAGGCCTGTAAAAATAAAGTTGCATTGTGCACTTTTAAAATAGTTAATCCACCTTTTTTCAGTTTCACAATTAATTCATTTATATAGTTTAAAATTTGTTTTCTCATTCCCAGGATTATTCAGTGGAAACAAGGAGAGAGGTTGCTGTCCGTTGCCTGGTGGTGTGTCTCCGTGAGAAGGAAGAGGATCTCTTCATAGAACACTGTAAAAATCAAATCTTTAAGTTCTGACACAATGTACTGTGCGTTACACTTGATGTGATGGAAATGTTTATTCTGATCTTCTTTTGCCAGGATGGTGACGTGCAGGTTGCTGATGAGGTCATGAAGATCGTTGTCAGCAGAGGTACCATACTCTCAGATCCATCCAGTGCAAAGATAAGGGGCTGATCTACGCACTCAACCTCAGTTACCCAAAACAACTGATAAAGACTTTTGAAGTATTTCAGAAGATATTCCTCAAACTAGATGGAATGAAAGCCAGCCCGAAGGTGATGTCACTGAAGAATAAACTGATGTCCTAAAAATGTAAAGAAATGGATTGATGATGATGATGTTTGATGGAATGTGTTGATACTTACCTCCTGTGCCAATTTCACATCCATTATGTCTACTGTTTGTTTGAAAGACACTGCGTGGCTATTGCACATTCACATGACACTTTGATTTCTAGAAAGAGACATTGCTACCTAATTTATATTATTGAGACCCATCATATTAGAGAGAATGCAGAAATCAAAATGCCTATCACAATTATCTGGATAGATAAATAGCACTACATATAAGAGGAACAATCCGTTTTTGATTTTTTGGGTGAACTGTCCCTTTGATGTCAGACCATCTAATTTGGTAACTGGATAGAAATGTTTTTGTGCACAAAATGTATTCAAAAAATGTTCAATGTTCAAAATGTAACAAATTGTTATAAAATAAACAGTTTTATGTTAAATACTGGAACTAAAATGTGTTGTTTATTGTCACTTAATTTAAATGAGCTACTAAAACTCAAAATAATTAAGGTAACAATTTGCATGGACATTTTTAAGTAGCATGAACTTGAGATAATTAAGTTAGAACAGATTAAATAAGTAATTTAACTTAATATCACCACAACTTTTGGATTAATAATAAGTTTCTTCAACTTAACAAAGTTTTTAGAGGTCAAAGAAAATCATACTGGTTGTACTCAATTAAGTGCATAGGATTTACTTAATAATGCCAGAGTTCGAACAAATCAAAAATGTGCATGCAAATAGTTGAGCCAGTGGATTTTTCTTTTTGTGTAGTTATCTATCTGAGATATGAACTGTTTCACGAGTGAGTCATACCCAGTCATACCCTACAACCTGGCCCTCAATCTCATCTCGGAAGGATTTTGGGTAGCAAATTAACATTTTCCTTGCTATTTTAGTGATGTGCCTCTTTCCTGGTGTCTTGCACACAGTCAGTATTTCCGCAACCACAATCCTAATAATTTCCCTTCTCTGCAGATGGCCTCTTCTAAGCATTCAGTACCTTCATTTTATTGGAGGAAATCTTACTCCAAGGTACATCAAAGCTGCAATGCCAGCTACTATCTTCTCTGACGAAAGATATACCTGCAGAAGTACTTGGAAGTGCTGAAATTCTGTGTGTAGCCACCAATGCAGTGTGACCCCAAATTGTTACCTATAATAGATATTACTGTTGCACGAACCACATGACCAGAAGTGGTTACATGTCCATGTTCTTCAAGCTGCCTCAGGTCTGACAACATTCTTGAAAAGACCGTTTGCTAACCAAAAAACTTAAAGTCCGTTTCTTTGCACAACAGTACTGACTGCAAATTGTGAATACTGGAACGATGGAATGGCTCAAAGTCAGCAAGTGTGAAGTATACTCCAAGTATACACAAGCTTATGTTTATTCCTAGCTAACCCAAGCGGGTTGACAACTTCAAATGCATCCTGATATAAAATCAGTTTTAAGATGTCACCTGCTTGTTCAGACAGCTTATTGGATTTAAATAGTGAGCCATCATAAATATCACTTAAGATGGCATCAGAAATAGGACGATTTTGAGACGTAACACACTCTTCCCATACAAGATCTTTCAAAATAGCTCTTAAAGTGTCATGTAAGGGTATGTATTGTGCATAACTGTCTTTTCTATGCCCATTGGTGCCCAATTAAACACTTTCTGTGCACACATAAGCAAAGTTCTTCTCAAAATACTGTATGTTCCTTGGACAGATGAGAGCTACATGCAGCATGCAAATCAGCTTCCTAAAGACTCTGAAAAATTGAATCAATCTCAGCTTCCGACATGTTAGTATTACCTCCAAGTCTCTCTTTAATCTTGTCTTATGTGTACTGATGACAAATGTCATTAAGGCCATTGATCTCTTCAACAATCACTTGAATAGTTGACGATGGATCCAGATACTTTGCCTTGATTTGCATGTAAAACAGGCAAACATTCCTCAGGTACAAAGACCTAATACCAGTATCTTCTGCTGCCTGGAGGGAAATTTGTTTATAAACCATGAACTAAGATGTTTGTTTTATACTGCTGGTAACACAATGCACCAAAATGTGCTTAAACTAAGCTAGTTTACTTATCGTTATAGCTAGCAAGCTGGCTTTATGCAGCCACCATCAGTTAACATTGGTATTGTTCTGCGCTGTAGTTAGACTTATTTCTTACCTTGTTTGCCACTTTTGGAAGAATGAACGAATGTGGAAAAATCTAGAATGTCAAAGAAAAGACTGCGTAGGTCAAGCTCTCCCTGCAGACAGCGTGCTCTCAGTTGAGCCCACCTCACCAGCCGAGTGACAATTAAAGGATTACAGGTTCACTTTCATTCATAAGAACGTGTTTACATACGTAAACATAAGTTTTATTTCATTCAGTGAACCTGTAACCACTTAACAACCCAGAACAGAAGACGAGACCCCAGATGAGGCCAGATTGAACCGATAAAACCTGGTAAAGGTAAACGAGGATGCCCAGCCAGCAGCAGTGCAAATGTCCTCTAAGGACACACCCCGAGAAAGGGCCCATGAGGCAGCCATGCCCCTCGTGGAGTGTGCAGACAGCTGTGCAGAAGGATCCACACCGGCATGCGCATAGGTCAGAGCAAGCAAATCAATGACCCAGTGAGCCAGCTGCTGCTTGGACACAGATTTGCCCTTTGTGGATCCACCGTAAGAGACAAAAAGCTGGTCCACAGAACGCTAGGGTCTTGTACGGTCCACATAGACCCTTAAGGCTCGTACCGGACACAAGCGATGAAGATCCTCAGCCTCTGTAGAGAGGTGGGGCGGAGGATAAAATGCCTCCAGTACCAGGGCCTGGACACTAAGTGTCTAGCCAAAACCTTGGGCTGAAAAGCTGGGTTCGGCATGAGATGGACCACCTTGTATGCCACTCAAAAGAGCTCCGCACAACAGACCTTGGTGGTCCTTGCTAACCCAAGGCCTGTGTGCACATCCTGATTTTCTGGGCATCATCCAGTGCAGCCTCTGCTGCCGGCCCAAATACGTCATCGGGTGTTATTTTGGCCTCCAATACAGCAGCTTGGTCTGTATCCACCAACCTAGACTGACTCAACCAAATGTGCTGCCGGTCCAGGGTCATCTGTGCCAAAGAATTGCCGAGAACCTTGGCCTGAACATTAGCTCCCTGAATAGCTATGTCGACCACTTGAACCATCTCCGGTAGAAGATCAGCCAGACTCTTGGAGTCCAGGTCCCGAATCAGCCCCTCCAGGTACACCAGCAGGAGAGCGTTGGTGTTGACTAGCCAAGAAGCATTAGCTGCAGACTGATATGCCTTAACAACCAAGCCGTCAGTTGTGCGGCATTTCTTATTTGGGTGAATGCTGCCTGTGGATGAAGCACTGGCTAAAAGGGCAAAAGTAGGGCCCACCCTGGACACACCATCCAGACCCTGCTCAGCAGCACCATGCAGGACACTGAGAACATGATGAGGAGTCACAGCCTCCTTTGGCCTCGCCCAAGAACCTTGCAGGTGTTTAACAAAATCGGGGAACACTGGCAGAGGGGTCTGTCTCCGGCTACCAGGAATGCGATCAAGTGCAGAGGCTTCTGGTGGAGATGATGGGGGCGGGATGCCTGCAACAGTAGCTGCACGTGACAGCTGAGCTTCCAGAGAAATCCCCAGCCTCTAAAAGAACCCCGCCAACATCGAAGTCAGACTCATTTATCTCATCATCATACTGCTCCACCTGCTCAGAGGAGCCACAGCCGGAGCTGTTGGTCTTACCAAAATTGCCCGATGCAACAAGTGAAACAGCCTCAGGATGCGGCTGTATATGAAGTGCCCGTCGTGGCAGATCAGAAAAGTGCTGCTGCTGGGCTGCAGCCATATTGTCTATGGTCTTACACATTTCCACCAATTGCTGCATCAGGTCGACCCGTGGATCGCAGAGCAGGTCACGTTCGACTTGTTTTCGCTTCCTACTAGCCTTCATCCCTCTCACTGGGACATCTAGCCTGAGGGAACCCAGGTCCTGACCGGATGGCATCCCCTCCTCAGGTTCGCTGACCTATTTTTCACAGTTCGGTGAAGCCATGAACGTCCCTCTGGAAACAATCTGAGGTGCCAGGCTATAAAAGGCATACAATATTAGAAAAATTTATTGTAACCAGACAAGTAATCAATACAATTTGTACATAGACATATACATGTTTATATACATATACAGTACAGGCCAAAAGTTTGGACACACCTTCTCATTCAATGCGTTTTCTTTATTTTCATGACTATTTCCATTGTAGATTCTCACTGAAGGCATCAAAACTATGAATGAACACATGTGGAGTTATGTACTTAACAAAAAAAGGTGAAATAACTGAAAACATGTTTTATATTCTAGTTTCTTCAAAATAGCCGCCCTTTGCTCTGATTACTGCTTTGCACACTCTTGGCATTCTCTCAATGAGCTTCAAGAGGTAGTCAGCTGAAATGGTTTCCACTTCACTGGTGTGCCTTATCAGGGTTAATTAGTGGAATTTCTTGCTTTATCAATGGGGTTGGGACCATCACTTGTGTTGTGCAGATGTCAGGTTAATACACAGCCGACAGCCCTATTGGACAACTTTTAAGTTGAAGAAGAAAGAAATGAAGGTCAGTCAGTCAGGAAAATTGCAAAAACTTTAAATGTGTCCCCAAGTGGAGTCGCAAAAACCATCAAGCGCTACAACGAAACTGGCACACATGAGGACCGACCCAGGAAAGGAAGACCAAGAGTCACCTCTGCTTCTGAGGATAAGTTCATCCGAGTCACCAGCCTCAGAAAACGCAAGTTAACAGCAGCTCAAATCAGAGACCAGATGAATGCCACACAGAGTTCTAGCAGCAGACCCACCTCTAGAACAACTGTTAAGAGGAGACTGCGCGAATCAGGCCTTCATGGTCAAATAGCTGCTAGGAACCACTGCTAAGGAGAGGCAACAAGCAGAAGAGATTTTTTTGGGCCAAGAAACACAAGGAATGGACATTAGACCAGTGGAAATCTGTGCTTTGGTCTGATGAGTCCAAATTTGAGATCTTTGGTTCCAACCGCCGAGTCTTTGTGAGACGCAGAAAAGGTGAACGGATGGATTCCACATGCCTGGTTCCCGCTGTGAAACATGGAGGAGGAGGTGTGATGGTGTGGGGGTGTTTTGCTGGTGACACTGTTGGGGATTTATTCAAAATTGAAGGCACACTGAACCAGCATGGCTACCACAGCATCCTGCAGCGACATGCCATCCCATCCGGTTTGCGTTTAGTTGGACGATCATTTATTTTTCACGAGGCCAATGACCCTAAACACACCTCCAGGCTGTGTAAGGGCTATTTGACCAAGAAGGAGAGTGATTGAGTGCTGCGGCAGATGACCTGGCCTCCACAGTCACCAGACCTGAACCCAATCGAGATGGTTTGGGGTGAGCTGGACCGCAGAGTGAAGGCAAAGGGGCCAACAAGTGCTAAACACCTCTGGGAACTCCTTCAAGACTGTTGGAAAACCATTTCAGGTGACTACCTCTTGAAGCTCATCGAGAGAATGCCAAGAGTGTGCAAAGCAGTAATCAGAGCAAAGGGTGGCTATTTTGAAGAAACTAGAATATAAAACATGTTTTCAGTTATTAAGTTGTTAAGTACATAACTCCACATGTATTCATTCATAGTTTTGATGCCTTCAGTGAGAATCTACAATGTAAATAGTCATGAAAATAAAGAAAACACATTGAATGAGAAGGTGTGTCCAAACTTTTGGCCTGTACTGTATGTGCTGTTGACAACTTAGGAAAAAGTGGTTGACAAACCTATGAATACCCTTGGCTACTGGATGCAAAAGCACCCCCAAAGCCTAGATGGCGCCGGTGTGCAAGTCAGGACTCTGAACGCCCAGCACCTATTGCCGCCGAAGAAGACAGGTTGGACACCGTTGGATACAATCAGACACCTCACGGCACGATGTATTGAGCATACAGGAGCTTTGTAAGCTGTTTCTGGGGCTTCCTTGGGCGCAAAATCCGGGTCGTCATTCCATCCTGTGTGGTGCTACGGATCCGCACAGAGTGTCCTGATGCCCAAAACCACAACATGGGTTTTAGTCCTCCCCTCAGTTGAAACGTGTCACATAGCTGGCTATGGCTTCCTCCCCATCAGGCCGCTCGTATTGTGCAGAGGTCTTCAGGGACGGGGATGGCAAGCACAGCATCAGTGTATAGTGATGGGTCCACAAAGACTTTTTCGAACACAAGGTCCAACATGTCGGCAACATACCCTGTACTTTTTTAGATTGTATTGTCATTTACTGAGACTGAAAGTCTGTTGCTAAATACCTGCAATTTACACTTTTTAAAATGTATTATTATTTTATGGTAGATTTTAAAAAATGCAATTTTGTGTTGAATTTAACTTTTATTTTATTTTATCATGGTGTACAAAGCAACAATGTCTACTTACCTCCTGTCATGTAACACTTTTTTATTTATTATTTGTATAAAGGTTGATATTTTTCTACTGTATATTTTGTATTTAAACTACTCTTACATGTAAAAAAATATTTAATACAACATTACAAAACTTATTTTTGGTTTGAAAAATAAAATATGGTAATACTTACGGAATGTCTGCTCAGTCTTCACTGGTTTTGCTCTGCATCCAGGATTTTCAAAAGGAAAAAAGTATACTTGATCACACTGTCATTTCTAATGAGTACTGCTGTATTATACATTTCTAAAAGTAAGTGTAATCACTGGGTGTAATTACCTTGAGAGATGTTGTGATAAGGTTTTAGTTAGTATGAAAGCAACATACCTTCTGAAAGCCATTTACCCATGTCTGTTGTCTGGTGCTGGCACTGGGGGTAAAGAGAATCTTCATGCGTGTGGATGTTTTGCACATGGTTCAGGGTTGAGGCCCACTTGGCCACTCTCTTCAGTCCAGTGGTTGAGGAAGCTGAGGTCCAGTATATATGATTTTTGGTATGCCTTTCATCCAATTCTGGAGTTTTTCACAGCCCTTCATCTTACTTATCTTGTCCAGTTTCTTTGAAATTCCTACAGTGCAAAACTTAATTTCCTATCAGCAAAAGCCCCAAATCAAGTGATGTATCAAGATATGTATTTGATTTGTACATACAAAACAATGTCTGTGCCCTTTATCACACATAAATAGGTATTTATGAAAAATAATGTGCAGTGAGACACATAACTTTAGATACAAAAGAGTGAAGATTCAGGACATTTGTCAGTTTCACTGAGCAGCCGTGGGGTACACAGTATTTTATACATTTGAGGAAAAGAATGTATGCATATTTGTCTATGTGTATATATACAGTTTTAGTCGTTAATCTGGGCCCAGGTATCTTTCACATGCAACTCAGATGTAAAGAGCAACAACACAGGATACTGCTTTGTGCCTTATAGACTTGTAGTAGCTGACACTCCCTGGATGGGTGGACCATAACTACAATGTACTTTTTGTTGGAAAAAATGATAACTGATACAGTCACATGATTGTAAGTGTTTGCACTTAATAAGGAAATCTACCTTTCTCCATGTGCCATACATCATAGTACTAGGTGATACTGCTCACCCTGTGGAACTTCGGATTTGCGGGTGGCAGTCAGTGACAATGCACTCAAGAGTCACACGTGCATTCAACAATGCTAGGCTCCTCATCAGGCCCTCTTTCTCCATGTGGTAGCTCCCACCAACCTCATTGCTCAGCCCCCCAAAATAAACACATAGTATTAGGAAATGCAGACTGGACAGTGAATTACAAATCTAAATAAATATCATTGTTCAAATTAAATATTTTCACAGTCACCTGAACCAACTGGATATCTACAACTTTGTTGGTATTGAGGTCCTTCATTGTGTAGCTCCCAAACTTAGTCACTAAAAACTAAAATAAGTCACTCTTTCGGCAAAACCATAAGCACTTTTCACCTGTTGAGACACAACTTGCAAACACATTTTCACTCACTAAAACACATTTTGCACTGTGATGCACTTGTGTTGCATAATGGTAAGCATAGGTAGCAAAAGTTAAAAACATTTGAAGCACAGGTGTCACAGCTTAAACACAACCACTCAAAATTGATGACACTTGTGGCTAATGTTGTGAGGAAACCAATATAAGCCAGTTCAGAGAGTTGTTGAAGGTTGTACAATGGACAGAAATAATATGAGAGGCAGAGGAAGACTGCTTGTAAGATGTGGTCCAGGGGGAAGAGGAGGGGAGTGGAATCGAGTAAGACAAAGAACAGTAACTTTGATGAAATGCAAGCTACTGTAATAGACCATGTTCTTCTCATTCATATTTGTTTTTACTTTATTTTTTACTGTATACAGGTGCTAAATTCAAAGATAAGTTTTCTTTTTTTTGCTAAATTAATTTAGCCTACTGTGAACAATAAACATTATCTCTACAGCTTCATGTCCTGAGCGTTGCGTTTTCAATTTTTGCATGTAGTGTGTAATGACTGCTCAGTATTGTTTTTCATTTTGATTGACTTGTGGTATGATCTGACAACATTGTTTGGTTCTGCAGTAAGAGTCAGAGGATTGGTGAATGTAGATTGAAAATTGGGTTTTACGCTTAGAGTGTTGAGAAAAGTGTGGTGGATGTCAAGAAATGTGTTTTAGTAATTGAGAAGTACTGTAAGTCAAGAAGGGCTCAGGGTTTAGGGAGGACATTGAAATTGGGCCACTATACACACATGGCAACAACAAACAAGAAACAGGTGAGACTAACGAGGCACAGGTGTAGACAATCTCAAAGGAGGGAAAACAAAGAAAGTAAAACTAGACTTAACACACGGGAAGAATATGCTATAAAATAGCATAGTTGAAAACCAACTCAACAAGACCACAGGAAATCACACAGGGAGTAAACAGACAAGATACTAAATACACAAGAATATAAAAAGGTAACAATTAAAACACAGCAAATGAATTACTAAAACACAACACTGGGAAGACACAAGGATAACTATGAAATAATACCGGAAATCATAGACAGAAAAATAAAAAAATAAAGAAACTCATGAAACATTTATTTTATCGATGTGAATAACAATTCCAATAACATAAAATTAAATAAAAATAATACAAATGTGTAAGATGATTGACAACATATGTACATTGGTAATACAAGTGTTTTGCATAACTTGAGCATATTAAATCACATGGTGGCTACCATGCATAGGGCGTAAAAACAATTGTAGCACAGCTATGCAAGCCTTTGATATGTTCATCCTGCTGGTAAGAGGAAACAGAACAGGTGAAGGACAAAAAGTTCAGGACTGCCATCCTGCCCTGACCTATCCCACTGCTTTAACAATCAATTTTGCTGTAATTACCAACAACGGCATCTGTCAGAGAGATCTTTATCTTATCTGAATGGACGATTTGATAATAGGGTTTATCAGCAAGAATGACTAGTGAGATCTTTACCATGTCAAGGATACACAAGGTTATTTTAGGTTGGGGTGCAAAAAGAACAGTTGCGTACAAGATGGAAAGACAATGTTGGACAAAGTTTTAGCAGGCGAAAATATTTAAGCTGCTATTTGACATCACCCATATGAAAAAAAAAGCCTGAAGACACTGCCAAAAACTCAAATCTTACTCAGTGTATTTGTCTATTTTCTTGATAAAATATCTCATACCTATCGCAGGCCACTTGAAACTTTTAAGTCTGTATAAATGTGTGTATGTCTATATATATACATATGTATATATGTATAAGATCACAGAATCGAATCATGTTTTACACTTGGTCCTAATCTCCTGCAAAGACCATTTAAAGCTAGTTTTGCAGTGAAAGGTAAACTAATATATGTGTGTAGGTATTAATCACAGATTAATTAAAATCAATAATTTAATATGACTTCTATTTCATTGAATATTAAAATAACATTTCTGTATTTTTAGTGAATGTAAAGTATCCAATCTGATCACAGTCCCTACCTTTACTACTGGAATCATGTGTCTCATTGTTAAAGTTTAAGAGTCGTTTAGGAGTTGTTCTGTCCGTAGATGTAAAATTGGAAATAAACAACAATGACAAGAGCTGATTATTAGGTGGTAATGTCAATACTTCCTGGCTTATAAATTAGTCAAGCAACCCATTTTCTGGCCGTGTGTATAAGTCCATGGATCACTGTGTCTCTGGTAAAAGTCAGTGATGTCCAACCACCATTAATTTTTTTGCAAATTCTCTTTAAATACTGTATTTAAAAATACACTTGACCATAGCCACCAATATTTTAAAGCAGCCACAGTGAGGTCACATCTGATGCTGTAGATTTTGCACTTTCACACATAAAATGTAGAGACAGCATTTTTACTTTTGATCCCAGTATACAAAGATTGCCAAAATCAGAAGAGATCAAGACAAGTGAGAGACGGTGGTCTTCAAATACCAACACTTGACTTTTAATTGTCATTCCACTTAGATATCTATAATGTTAAATGTGACAGTTTGTCTTTTATTTTCTGTTTTTCAGTATTAGTATTTTCCAGTGGCAAATAGTTTTTAAATGATACAATTACTCTGAAATGTGGATCTGTCTTTTTTATTTTTACACTGCACTACACTGATTTTTTCTTTTAACTGCTACAATTTTAAATGCTGCTGTATTGCTATTGTAACATCTGGTTGGATGCAAGCCTCAGGCAGGAGTGCTTCACACTATATGAGGTATCTTTCCCTTTCCCTGAGTCTTTGTGTCTAGTTTGTTGTCTCTGCTCACCTGGAGATGGGTGTGGATTAACTCACCTTGCTGCCAGTGAGTCTGCTCACCTGCTGCTCATCTGCAATCAAGCCATCTACTTTGCCTGCAGTATACATAAGCCCAGTTCAGTCATCTATCTCACTTCAAACACAGTACATACAACACAATTTAACATTACGATGCAGTTGCAAGTCAGACATATGCCCACAACTACAGATTAATTGTGTCTGTCAATATAATGTTAAGTGGCCACACTAGCTAAACAATATTGAGCTATTTATCACAGGTTATTTATGTGTGTTATCACACACACAATGAGACACTCTCCAACTCAAGTAAAGCATAGGCATGAATGTCAATAAATGAATGTCATTTTGTTTACACTTATACATAATTATATACTTGATGTTTACCACTACCAACAGTGATAATAACAGGAGTAATTATGTAGATATTTATGTTGCACCAACATTGTTGAAAAGGGGATAAGCAGTTGTACATCTTCAGAGGTACTTAGCAGCACTTAAATACATGTAACCACATGTGCAGTATTAGCCAAATTTGTAACTCATACAGCAGCAACCATTGACTGTGTAAAATATGGACATAGTAACCGTGACGTCACCCATCTGTTCCTTAGAGCTGTTTTGAAGCAAATCGATGGCAGCAGCCATATTGGAAATGTGGAACTCAACCAGGCAGAGTGTGATGTAGTGTGAGCCTCCTAGCCAATAGCTATGTGTTCCCGACAGGGAGTCACGTCAGTCATGTCCTTATTTGGGCAAAACTCGTAATCTTAATATCTTCTGAACCGTCACGTTAGAAAAAAATTCACTCCCCGTACAGTGTGTGCCATTAGAGAGATTAGCTTTGTAGGGCCAAGCCGTTTTTTGAACCAGGCTGTTAACATGTTTATTAATGCGGCAAAGATCGTCTTTTTTCCATTCATGTCAATGTGGTTTCTGGTGTTTCTGCAGCCAGCCTCAAGCAGATTTTCGATGTATTGCAGTTTATAGCACTTCCGCATTGGCTTCATCGTTTGAGACCGGAGTTTGCCGCTTGGCAGCAACATAATGTAAATCACATGACCATGATTGCATGGGTGAAAATCACCCAACGTTAGTGTTCTAGGTTAGATGTTTCTCCTCTTAAGGGCTTCTTCAGTCCGTTTCTGATCTAGCATTAAATTACAATGTATTTCCACCAAGGATTGTGTAAGTCGAAAGATGCTAAGTGGCTATATTAAAAACACAGAGAACCAGATTAAAACAATGTTCAATCAGATGAGTTTACTTTTAGTGTCTACCCATGACGAACAATAGAAAATCTGATCACTTGGGTTCAGTCGTCAGGGTTTTGTTTTTAGATCTTCGAAACCAAAATCAATCAGTTCCATTAGGAAGCACTGAAACATTTTACTTGACATGTGCCAAAAGGAGTAGCATTATAGCTATAAGAAACCAGCTGTTCAATCTATGCTTAGATGGCTCTCTTACAGCTGTCTGCCTATTTTTCGGCATGCAGCCAATCATATTGATGCAAGAGAGTACCAAACAGCTGTCACAAAGTCATATGTAGTACTATAACATTTCCTAAAAAACAAAACAATAACGCACTGTGCTCAGCCGCACCCTGACTTTTATCAGTTATTTTCTCATGTTTTTATGTATTCTTTCATTCATGGATTTGCAGTTATACCAATGCATGATTGCAGGTGACTGAGGAGGATGGAGTGATCAATTGTGTCAAAAGCTGCACTGAGGTTGTGAGGGAGGAGGAGGATGTTGAGGGAGCCAGAGTCAGAGGAGAGCATGAGATCATTTGTGACTTCAAGCAGAGCGGTTTGGTGCTGTGGTGAGTGTGGAAGCCAGATTGAAATTTTTCATATAACTGATTGGAATGAAGGTACTGCTTGGGTTGAACTGTGACAAAGCATTCCAGTATTTTGTAGAGAAATGGGGACATTTGGGATCGGTCTTGACCTGTCAGTATTTTCAGGGTCCAGCCCAGGCTTCTTGAGGATGGTTGTGATGTCAGCAAATATGAAAGAAGAAGGAACAGTGCCAGTTGTGAGGGAGGAGTTTATGATGTCCATGATGAGTGGAATTAGACAGGGGAGACAAGATTTGTGTGAAAGGTTTGCAGTATGGAGGGCAGTGGAACATAACAGGTCCAGAATGTGTCCATGGCAGTTGTTGTGGAAATGTATACGTTGAGTGAGGTTGAAGCGGTTGAGTACGTCAAGACAGTTGTACTTTTGCAAAAGGGTAAGTCTATGTGGATTTTGAAGTCACCAAGAAGTAGGATGAATGTTACGGTTTACTACCAGTTTTTATAGGACCCACAAACAAAACTAGCAGACAGGGATCAGGGGAAAGGTGATTGATTTAGAAGGCTGGGTGGTGTGGCTGGAAACTGAGGTAGAAGCTGGGGAATGAGGCTGAGGCACTGGAGCTCGGGAATGGAAGGCACTGAAAGAAAGAAAAGACAAGCAATTAGAAATACAGTATGTCACAAAAACCAGGGGAAAAACTCAGACAGCAAATGCACTAGAGTAGCCAACAAAACCACATGGAGAGTGGAGAAAATCTGGCAGTATGGAAATGGAACACAGGGGTTCTTGAGAAGCCACTGGCAAGGGCAAATGAGGAGCTGGAGTGTGAATCCACCAGAGACCACACCCCAGCCTCTGAAAACACAGGAAAACCACACCAGCAACACAGGCAAAAAAATATATAGTGGACACAAAAAAACACAATACATTTTCAGATCGCCACAATGAATGGGAAAATTGAGTTGAGTTCTGAGAGATCTGACAAGAAAGATGGGTTGGGTTTTGGGGGACAGTCATTGATGGCAATGATGAGAGGTTTTGGGCCAGAGAGTTTAAAAGCCAGTATTCAAAAGTTGATTCAACAGGGTTGAGGGGCGCTGGTGGCCTAGCAGTCTAAGCGCCCAACATACAGAGGCTATAGTCCTCGTTGCAGGGGTCGCCAATGCGATTCCTGGCCGTGACCATTTCCTGCATGTCTTCCCCAACTCTCCACTCCCACATTTCCTGTCTCTCTTCAGCTGTCCAATCGAATAAAGGTGAAAAAGCCCCCAAAAAATATTTAAAAAAAAACAAAAACAGGGATGGACAGTGGAGTTGAGGTCATGGTGGTGAATGGCAGCAAATCCAGCCAATGACACGAAGCGTAGTCTTATCCTACTCCTTCCAGCAAATAACAGGCACCAGCTCAAGCTTTGTAGTGTCTACACTGCAAACCTGTGGATTCCTTCAGGGAGACTCGCATAGTGGCAGTTTAATCACAAAGTCAAATGGTCCAGAGTGAAAGATTCAACAAGCTAGTGAGTATCTAGACATGCCATGGAATAAGAAGTACACAGGATATTTTGCTGAAAATCTAGGGAAAATACAAGAAGGTAAGACACAACAGCTTCTTCTCATTAATTTGCGAATCATTGGGTCCTCTCAATCAATCTTTATTTATATAATGCTAATTTACAACAAATGTCATCTCAAGATGCTTTAAAAAAAAAAAAGAGCAGGTGTAGACCATACTCTATTTTTTATCATTAACACAGACCCAACATAAAGACAGGAAAAGATCAAGTCCCATCTTACAGGCAGGGCTCAGTCTTTTCTCATCTTTATCCATTATGAGCAGAGCCCTTTGCAGTATTTAAAAAATTACAATGGCAAGTACAAATTTATTTTTAACATGCAGAAATCTTGAGCAGAACCAGACTTATGATGAACAGCCACCTGCCTCAATCGAGTTGGGATTGGAAAGAGGGATTGGAGGGAGAAGCAGAGAGGAAGGCAGGATAGAGACTAACAAAAAAAACAAATATAACAACGACAGCTGCATGCAGACTTGTGGCTAAAAGTACATGTACTATTTACAAAAACACCAAATGAATGCCAATCCTCTATGCTTAGCTGAACCGTAATTTTTTTCTCCTCTGCCATGGTAAAGAATCTTCCAATTTGTTCAATGGGCATGGAGGAAACAAGAATCAGGTAAAGTTGATGCTCCTGGAGGGGCTCAGAGCGAAGATACACTGGTATAAGAGAGACAGACTTCTGGTGTTTTGAATAAGTCACACATGTCTACATTTATGTGCTAGCCAAGAGAACAGCAGAGGAACCACCTGCTTGCCAATACAGAGGAAGAAAACTTTTGTTTGTATGCATATGACAGACCACAGGAATACACAGTGGGGAAAATAAGTATTTGATACAGCACCAAAAGTTTTCCCACTTACAGAAAAAGGAGAGGCCTATTATTTTTATCGTAGGTACACTTCAACTGTGGAAGACAGAATCTAAAAGTAAAATCCAGTTTTCACGCCAAGTTTTTGATTTATAAAAACAAACAAACTTGACGTGAAAAAGTGACTCCCGGTAAGCAAACTCTGACCCAGGCGTACGTACATTTTAGAGGCAGGGGAAATTGGCAATGCAATTGGTGAGAGGAAGAACTGAAGTCAGATTGTATTTTAATGCCTTTTACACATTTCGTTTCATTGAATAACAACATTAACAGGCACGTGTCACCATCATCACTAAAATCTACATATTCTATTTGAATGTGTCTGTGGTGAGTTGTTTCCAATAAGCCGTCATTAAAAGATAAAAGCGTGTCTTAAAGTTCATCAAATATTTAATCAGCTTTGTCTCACCGTCACATTTCTCCAAAGTGTAGAGGAACAAAACGGGCCGTATCCTAACGTTTTCGTCGGGAGGTAAAACCAAAGTAACATCAGAAGACGTAAATCAGCCGCAGAGCAAAGTGACAGTCATTTTTTCAATGTTTCTAACGCTGTGCAGAGTCACTGAGTGTGGTTATACTTTTAATAAAGACTGCTGTATGGAGCACACGGAGCACAGAGACACGGCCCCGGCTGCCTCACACACTGATCACATCTTCCTCACCTGCATGTGTTTACTGTGTTAATGAGAAAGTGTGTGAGTAAAGCCATGCACGGTTCTCACAGTTATTATCTTACATATCATCATAATCAGTCAAAGCGCAGGCCAAGCTGCCAGTGATAAAACACATTAAAACTTATATTCACAGATCAAACTTCTGTCAGATAATATCAGTGAGGAGATCTCTGAAGGTCGTGAGCTCTCTGTAGTGTGAAATAAAAGTGTGTCCTGTAAACACGAAACACTGCAGTGAGACCCGTGCGTAATGATGAATGATGGATGCTCTGGCACTGCTGACGGATACATTAATGCTGCAGCGATGTGGAGTCACTCGATATTTTTATTTTTATTTGTATTTCTTTTGTGTCACTCCTGTTGTAAGAAACAAACAAGAACTGCTCTCTGACCTCCGCTTCATTCACGAGGACCACGATATGTGTGTCAGAAACTTTATTCTCTCCATCTTCCTCTCTGTTGTTGCCGTGATTCACAATGAGAACCTTTGATCTTCCGGCTCATTTGTATGCATTTTCATTCATACAGTGCTTTGTATTGACTGTATATGGTTGAATGTGGGCGTGAAAAGGGCGGATCCTGGTTGTTTGTGATTTATATACGGAACATTGCGTAAAGTATGTGTGCGAACGGTTTTATAAATCAGAATTATCATTGGCGCACGCCATTTTCGGGTTTTCGGAGTATGTACTCTTTTAGTAGGGATTCTACGCACTCTTTTACAAATGAGACCCCTGGTTCAGGACTGGGAGAAATAACAACCCTGAGATAAAAATTAAGTTGTGGTGTAGTGAGACCCACTAGAGAACTGGGCAGATGTTGGAGTGAGTATCTGGTGCTAGCCAGATAGTGTTGTTTTTGTGCTTTGAGCCTGCATTATGTTTTTTTATTTAATATTTTCCAAAGGCTTATGAAAGTGAATGGGGCTGTGAATGTTTTTGTTGTTGTTTTTAATGGGTGAATAGTGTAAATGTGCTTTGAGTGGTCAGAAAGACTTAAAATATGCTATATAAGTACAAATCCATTTACCATTTACCATCAACCTAGTGTCTCCCACCACCTGTGCGGTGTTGAGGTGGTAGCCAAGAAGAGACTACTACTATTACTACTATCCATCTCATCACTATCATCTCTCTCTCTCTCTCTCTCTCTCTCTCTCTCTCTCTCTCTCTCTCTCTCTCTCTCTCTCTCTCTCTCTCTCTCTCTCATTTTTCTGTATCCCTTTTTTCAACCCCAACTTGGTCAAAGCAGATGGCTGTCTAACATGAGACTGGTTCTGCTTGAGGTTGCAGCCTGTTAAAACAAGTTTTTCCTTGCCGCTGTATCTAGCTAAATACTGCAAGGTGCAATGGATTAAGATGACATAGGATCGCGTCCTGTCAGTAAGAGGGGACTGGATCGTATCTTGTCTTGACGTTGGGTCTTTGTTAATAATTTAACATAGAGTACAGTCTAGACCTGCTATGTTTGTAAAAGCGTCTTGAGATAAAGTTTGTTGTGATTTGGCGCTTTACAAATAAAGATGTACAATTAAAATTCTAACCCAATGGCCATAGACTGTCAACAAACAACAACTAAAAACTAAAAATACGATTCATTCTGATGATTGGAGACTTTTTGTTATCAACTATTAGTTTAAGAAACACATTTTGAACACATCTCTTTAAAGCCACACATGCATCCTGCTTTATTTATTTTGTATGGATGAGACATGGAGAACAAAAACATATAAGCATTACTTAAAACAGCTATTTATATACAAATCATTTCATAGCCTCTCATAAACAAACACATAATTTAAACTGGCACATGCATATGGACTATTAATATATTGCCTCACACCCGCTTATAGAGTTTTGCCCTGTCTGCCATAACTTTTAGAAATAATCTTAACTTTATGTGTATTTATGTAAGTCTGTGAATGAGTTTGTGTGTGTGTGTGTGTGTGTGTGTGTGTGTGTGTGTGTGTGTGTGTGTGTGTGTGCATGTAAATGTAAATGCAAAATTGTGCGTCTATGTGTGTCAAAGGATATTGTGAATCCTTTGTCAGCATATTGAAACAGGTCCTGGCCAGGGCTTTGAGAAATGCAGGCACAAGCATATCTTATTTGGATTATGTATAACACACTGATGGAGGCTGTCTGCTTGCATCAAATCAGGAAAGCTACAGAGGAAGAGGTAGAGGAATGCAAAAACACAGTGTGGTGGAGATAGAAAGGAAGAGAGTGTATGAAGATGTGTGAGCCTGTGGAGTGACACAGGAGACAGGACTTCAGATGTAGCATAGGATCTATGAGAGTATCCATTTAAATATGCAGATGTGTAGAATAAAATGATGGAGACATTGGAGTTAAAGATTCAGAGGAGGAACAGAATATAAAGAAAATACAGAATGGTGGATTTACTAGAGAAATTGAGGGGATGGGTGTAAGGGAGGGAGACATGGAGAAATGGGAAAAGAGGATGGTGGACCAAGAGACTAGAAGAAAATGCTAACCAGGAGGGCTTGATTAAAGGGCCAAGTGATCAGAATCCGGTGTCCTAATCACTTGGCCTGGCCACAGGTGTATAAAATCAAGCACCTAGGGATGCAGACTGTTTTTACAAACATTTGTGAAAGAATGGGCCGCTCTCAGGAGCTCAGTGAATTCCAGCGTGGAACTGTCATAGGATGCCACCTGTGCAACAAATCCAGTCTTGAAATTTCCTCGCTCCTAAATATTCCACAGTCAACTGTCAGCTTTATTATAAGAAAATGGAAGAGTTTGGGAACAACAGCAACTCAGCCACGAAGTGGTAGGCCATGTAAACTGACGGAGAGGGGTCAGCGAATGCTGAGGCGCATAGTGCAAAGAGGTCACCGACTTTCTGCACAGTCAATTGCTACAGAGCTCCAAACTTCATGTGGCCTTCAGATTAGCCCAAGTACAGTACGCAGAGAGCTTCATGGAATGGGTTTCCATGGCCGAGCAGCTGCATCCAAGCCATACATCACCAAGTGCAATGCAAAGCATCGGATGCAGTGGTGTAAAGCACGCCGCCACTGGACCATAGAGCAGTGGAGACGCGTTTTCTGGAGTGATTAATCACGCTTTTCCATCTGGCAATCTGATGGACGAGTCTGGGTTTGGAGGTTGCCAGGAGAACGGTACATTTCGGACTGCATTGTGCCTAGTGTGAAATTTGGTGGAGGAGGAATTATGGTGTGGGGTTGTTTTTCAGGAGCTGGGCTTGGCCCCTTAGTTCCAGTGAAAGGAACTTTGAATGTCTCAGGATACCAAACCATTTTGGACAATTCCATGCTCCCAACCTTGTGGGAACAGTTTGGAGCGAGCCCCTTCCTCTTCCAACATGACTGTGCACCAGTGCACACAGCAAGGTCCATAAAGACATGGATGACAGAGTCTGGTGTGGATGAACTTGACTGGCCTGCACAGAGTCCTGACCTGAACCCGATAGAACACCTTTGGGATGAATTAGAGCGGAGACTGAGAGCCAGGCCTTCTCGACCAACATCAGTGTGTGACCTCACCAATGCGCTTTTGGAAGAATGTTCAAAAATTCCTATAAACACACTCCTCAACCTTGTGGACAGCCTTCCCAGAAGAGTTGAAGCTGTAATAGCTGCAAAAGGTGGACCGACATCATATTGAACCCTATGGGTTAGGAATGCGATGGCACTTAAGTTCATATGTGAGTCAAGGCAGGTGAGAGAATACTTTTGGTAATATAGTTGAATTATCTTGGCTGGAGGTTGCCACTTGATGAGACCACAGAAATTAAGTTATTTGAGAAAATATGTAAAACGTGCAACTGATGAAGAAAGACAAGAGACTACAAATACAGGAAAATAGATGTGAAATAAAAATAAGCAGTACAGCCCAGGTGTGAGAGTAGAGGAGACAAAAGGTGCAGACGTCTGTGGTTAAGAGATCCTGAAGGAAGCAAGGTAAGCAGATTCAAATAGTTGCTGTGTTAAAACTAAAATTATTTGGACATTGAGGCAAGCTCTAAATACATTTCTTTTAAATAACTATAAAGTATTTTTCAAACAAAGATCTTTCTTAGCTTTACATACTAAACCCCAACCCCCAATAACTTCCATGCTAACACAGAGAGGGGAATGTAAGTCCCAAGTGTAATGAGGTATAAGTCAACCGGTTCAATTGAACACTACAATTCTGGTACAGAGCAGAAGCAATGCCACGATAAACTGTATTAATTTTGGTTAATCTTGTTTAAACACTAAAAGCTTGGTTAAAAGCAAATTCAATGTAGTGACAAACCATGTTAATTTATTTTTCTGTGGTGTATACACTATAAATATGGGTTAAAAGCAGATGCAATGCTGTAATGATCTTTATTAATTTTATTTTTCCATGATTGAACACTTAAATTGAGGGTTGAAAGCAAATGTAATGCTGTGATAAACTATACATTTCATTGTATTTTGTTTGAACTTTAAAAAAAATGGGTTAAAAGCAGATGCAATGCTGTGATAAAATAAATCAGTTTAATTTCCTCTTGTGTTCTGTTTTTTTCATTCTACAGGTCCCAGACAGAGATGCTGTGGAAGTGTAAGTATTGCTCTTTTAATTGTGAAAAGAGAGCAGAGCTATTTAAACATTATGGACTGAAACATAGAAGCTATGCAAGAACAGAGCCATTTCCTTGATTACACCAGGAATGTTGCACATTTAAATTCCTCAATGCCCTTAAAGTACACTTATCCCATTGTCACACCAAAACTCAGGATCATCAGCAAAGTGAAGATGTACTATGCACGGTTTGCTGGCTGTCATGTGGGTTTGCTGAGGCTTGTTCTGAGACTGACTACTTTACTCACCTGCATAATGCCCATTTGAAAGTAAGCAATAAAGTCAGGTGCTCCTATAAAGACTGTAACTTTGAAAGCAGTGTTTATTCCACTTTCAAAGCACACAAAAATAAAATACACAGGAAAAAAAGCTGGAAGAGCTTCAAATCATAAAATCCTTGGTTCTGACCACGAAGACCGTGACAGTAATACTTCAGAACAGGTACAAACTGATACTATGGAGGAGTTTGAAGAGGTTAGTGCAGAAGCCAGTTTGAATGACCTAACTAAAGCATTCTGTTCTGCACATACCAGAAAGTTCTGTGCAAGAATTAATACAACAGCTTTGTCAAATCAATAAGATATCACAGCCATTTCTGCATAACAGGGTGAGGGCCATTCTGAGGAAACGTTAATCTGACATTTTAGATAATGTTGTGAGAGAGGTAACCAGTGCTGTGTCAGAAAGACAAAAAACACTTGCATATGTCCCCATTATTCTAATGCTCCAAAAGTTGTTAAACAAAACTGACGTGTCAGAAAAGGCTTGTGTTCCACAGGAATACAGATGATACGAGGATGGTCATCACTTCAAGGAAAACGCCTTTCTTGTTGAGGAGGAGTTCACCATTGCCTTACTCTGTACATTGATGATTTTTAAGTAGCCAATCCTCAAGGGACATCAAGGCTTAAGCATAAAATGTGTGCTGTGTACTGGGTCATCACAAACTTACATTCAAAATGTAGGTCCACCCTCAACTCAATCCAGCTTGCTGTACTTTACAATACCTCCACCGTTAAAGAGTGTGGTTATGCAAAACTTCTGCAACCCCTTATTTATGATCTGAGGTTATTGGAGCAGAATGGTGTTCATTTGGAGCAACTAGGCACAGTCTTATATGTTGTTGCTGATAATCTTGGTGCCCACTCTTGCAGGATTCTTTGAGAGCTTTACTGTTGACAAGTTCTGCAGATTCCGTTTGGCAAGCAGTAGTGACACACAACAACAAGAGGTGCGTTCTGGTGTCTTTAAACTCAGAGACAAAGACTCCCATGATATGCAGGTGCAAGAGGTGAGAGAGGACCCTAGAACTAGTTAGACTTACGGTGGGAAAAGAGCATGTCCTTTAACTGATAACCTTGAGCACTTCCATGTGGTCACTGGTTACCCTCCTGACATCTTGCATGATATTTTAGAAGGCATTGTTCCAACTGAGTTGTCCCTATGTCTTACTGACTTGATAGGCAAAAAGTACTTTACCCTGGAAATGCTGAATCAAGCCATCAGATAGTTTCATTACACACTTACTGACAAAGCAAACCCCCCACAAATAATTGCAAAAAGGACCATTGGTGGAAATGCCCATGAGAATTGGTGTCTAATAAGGCTCCTTCCATTTCTTATTGGTCACTGTGTTCCTGAGGGTGACAACACTTGGGGAATTATCATGCTTCTTAAATACATTGTTTAGCTAATAGTGGCACCAAGGCATACACAAGAGACACTACATGTCCTGGACTAGGAGATAGCAGATCACAGACAGCTGCTTCAGTCAACATTTCAAAACTTTCATATAAAACCAAAACATCGCTATGTGGAACATTACCCTCAGCTTGCAAGGAAATTTGGCCCACTGTCGGATGTTTGGACAATGCGTTTTGAGGGGAAGCATAAGTTCTTCAAATAGGCAATCTGCAATGCGCGCAATTTCAGAACTGTTGCCATGACACCTGCCACCAAACACCAAATGACAGTTAGTTACCATCTTGATTGTAGCTAATTTTTCAGACCAACATTTGAAATGACAAAGGTCTCCCCAGTTTTGCTGGCCTCTTTTCCTTTGACTGTTCTGAGGGAAATTACCCAAAACAACATGCCAGGGTCAGTTATGACTACATCATCTGACTGTGCAGATTGGATCAAGTATCATCCAGACATGATACTTTCTACTGGCTTATGCTCACGCCTCCCTGAATTTAGCCAAATTCAGAAGATTGTTGCAGTTAACACATAAATTGTATTTGTCTGCAACAAAATTACATTATGGTACTGTGGATATTTGAGATCTTACCAACTCTTCTTTAGTGATGCTCCCTCTATGCATGTGGTAAATATGTCTGAACTGAATGATGTCCTTCCATTGTCAGCATACAGGGTACAAGGAAATCTTGTGGTGACAATAAGGCAATATATTGTCTAGTAATGCTTTTAGCTATTTATATTTTATTGTGTTGGTAGTTTTGATGTAAATGTATCCCTGTTGTTTTATAGTAGTTATGTATTATTGTGTAGCTTTTTAAATTATGTACTATTTGTTTTTAACAGAGCCAATGCCTCTGTCTCCTGCCCAGGGACTACATATGTAAATTAGCTTCTAGCTAACTCTGGTACAACTAAATGGCTGTACACTGTCCCTGTTGAAATAAACAAATAAATAAATGAATAAATAAATAAATAAATAAAATATGATTTGCTAAATAACTTCCTGTCTGATTTTTTCCCCAGGTGGTTATGCAATAGAAATAAACCATGAGGGTTATTGTTTCTGAGGAAGACATCAGAAAGATAACAATGGAAAACCGAACCTGAGAAGCTTGAAGATTTGATAAGCTGGCTCAAAGACACTGTTCAGACAAACTACAACTTTGTCTTACAAGACCAAGACCCTGACTTCAACAACCAATTGTGCAAACCCCTACAGATCTGTCTGAGCTTCCAGAGAAGCCAACTATCCATGTCATCCCTACAATTGAGCTTGAACCAGTTCCTGCACAAACTGATTTTTTGAGTGACACTGGCAGCCAGGGAGACACTGAGATCCTGTCCAACTCGTCCCTGGACAGAAGTCTTCAGTGGCCTCAGGAATTTGAAATTCCCAAGTTTTCAGTTGACGCGAGTACAGACTTCGTCAAGGTAACCTGTTGTACTTCAGGGATCCATGCTTTCTCAAAGTGACAAAGGAGCTGAAACATCACATCCTTGAGAAACTGGCTGAGACCATGTATGCATTTAAAGCATACCCGAAAAAGGAAGACTTCGAAGATGTGGCAAAAGCCTTAGTGTACAATCACCTGTGTCTTAAAGAGACAGGGTCAACCTCTGGCTGGGATGGATGGAAGTACAGTCCCAAGTTCAAGATGGGTAATTATAGAAATAAAATGCGACTTCTGGGACGACTTGATGTGACTGTCAACTGCCGAAAACGTGTAAGATTTGCTATAGATGGTGAGCCTCCCAACAAAAACGTACAGAAGCCAAGAAAAGGTGAAGTAAATTTCCTGCCTGAATATCCTGAGGGAATGGATAAACCTAACCTGGAAGAAGCTTGTCGGGTTCTGGAGTCTCATTTATAAACGTTGCTTACAAACAAAACGGGCCTGAAACTGGCGTACGCTAGTTTTGACACCAAGTTTGTGATTTATAAAAACAAACTTGTCAGTAAAATGTGACTACCGGTAAGCAAACTCTGACCCATGCATACGTACATTTTAGTGGCAGGGGGAAATTGGCGACACAGTTGGTGAGAGGGAGAACTGAAGTCAGATGATATTTTAATGCCTTTTACACATTTCATTTCATTGAATAACATACAAACAGACCCGAGTCATCATCGACACCAATATCTATTTGTTTGTGTGTCTGTGGTGAGTCGTTTCCAATAAGCTGTCATTAAAAGATAAAAGCGTGTCTGAAAGTTCATCAAATATTTAATCAGCTTTGTCTAACCGTCACATTTCTCCAAAGTGTAGAGAAAAGCTATTGGTACATTACCCCATTATGAATTTGAGCTTTTAAGGAGCACAAATCAACAACCAATGTGAACAGCTTAGTGAGTTTGAGAGGACACAATGTTCAATCAAATAATCAGCAGTGACTAAAACACACAGGGGGCTGATTTGATTTACATAAAGATAAAACCAAAGTTGATCTTTCCGTTTTGATGTGTTCCTTGCCTTGAAATAATACCCCCAATTAAAATAAAAGGGCTTAATAGGAATGTCAGTGTTTTTGTGTATTGATCAAAATGAAGGTTGTTTATGCATAGCGAGAGAGAGACAGAGAGAGAGAGAGAGAGAGAGAGAGAGAGGCTGGGAAAAAAGAGAATCAAAAGGGAAAGTGTCCTTTCATAACTAAATTAGATTTTAAGCAAAGCTAAATGCATTTCTATGGCCACCCGTTGAGCAGGCATTTCTGTACGTAATTAAGTCTTGAACCTTAATGAACTCTGCTTCAGTCTTATTTTTTATTACAACTTCTTTCATTTCTCTGTCATCCCTCTCAGCCTCTATCTTCTTTATGCTCGTCCTCTCTCCCCTACTTCTCTACTGGCAGGGGTCACTCATTTAGAACATTCAATTTTTATTTATGTTGCCTACTCATTCATGTGAAAAGCATCTGAATCCACTTCCTGAAAATTACAGCCATTTTGCTTTGGAAATCACTCATGCAGACAACGATGGCATCATGTCTCTTACTGCTACAAAGGTTATGCACTGATGTCACTTTCTGACCAGGACACACTCCTCAAATGCACTGAGTAAGTAAAACATACTGCTACATTGTTGCCTTTGGAAGAGAATAAGTTGTTTGAAGTTACGTGATGCCGGTGACGCGGGGAATTCAAATGGGGGTCAGGAAGTAGATTTCAGAATGGACACAACCAAGGAAAGCCCATACTGTGCTGCTCTAGAAACCGTAATAAGACAGTGATACCGACAAAAAATTCTGGATTATGTCGGAAGAGATCCTTATCTCATGAGGACTTCCGATTTTTTAACTAACCCAAGCTTATTTCCGAAAGTGTCTGCCGTTGACATCACCGACTACTTTGTCCACCAAACTTCATTTTACACCACAGAGCAAATGAAGCTACAAAAGCCTCGAGGCTTACAATTTTTTTGTAAGTGGTTGGGTCCAAGACCTGGGTATCAAGGAGCTCAACAACAATTGTCGTTTGGTTTTTGACAGGGTGAGTATTTTTCGATTAACGATTCAATTTCATATGAATTGTCCTCCTATCCACAATGCTGTCGCTAATGTTTGTTTACTTACCGCAGGTTAACCACTCTCAACGGTCCGGCGAAATGCCTTTAAAGACATGGATAGTTGCAAAACAGGATGGTGAGGTGATCACAGGTCACTGTTATTGCATGGCAGGGTACGTTGTTGCCCTTTGTTTGTCCTGTGTATACTTGTGATTATATCTAAGTGATGCCAAAGGGTTGCCAACTCTCACAACTCTTGTTTGCTAGTGACAGTATTATATATTAATAGCAGTGCTTACCTAGATGAACTGTAATATGCAACTCTCCATTTGTGGTTAACAGTAAATTGCTAAGTGATTTTTTCAACACATTATCAGAATCATGCTCAGATGTAGGGTCTGTCCTCTTTACTGTTCAGGCTAGAGTTAGGATGAGAGATAGTGCCTCCTGCACGACAGAAAAATGCAAGTGGCTTATGCCCTCCCATGTTAAAAAGGTATTTTAAGATCACCTTAGGACAGTCCAACTGAAAAAATAGTGTCTGAATTTCTCATGAAAATAATTATTTTCCACATTAAATTAATCAATTCATAATCTTTTAATGATACATTTTATTACTTGA
Source organism: Notolabrus celidotus (assembly GCF_009762535.1). NCBI lineage: Eukaryota > Metazoa > Chordata > Actinopteri > Labriformes > Labridae > Notolabrus > Notolabrus celidotus. Next base: position 15,067,101 of record NC_048278.1, read on the forward strand.
TTGTTTTTCAATGTCATCTTAAATGTACCATCTTATGGAGAGCAGGGATGTTTACAGTTGTTTCCCCTAGTAGAGCGGTGCCTTATTACCTGTATGCTTTCCATATTCTGTAGATTCCTGCTGCTCCTGTTGCCCTTATAGACTTCTTCTCAGCCAAATCCAAAAAACAAAAACTGGATGATGCCATTGCTGAGAGGTCAACTCAACAGTGTAAGTCTGAGAAACCGATAGAATTTCCAGGAGTGAAGAAAGGGTCAGAGAAATACGTTTCTTTGATTCCTTATCCGGACACTGTCCAAGGATGCCGCATTGATGGGGAGGGAGAATTACCAAAAGGAATTTGTCCCTTAATCTTGCATGCTGCCTGAGACTGTACTTGGCAACAGAACACCAGAGACTCTATAGGTACCCCCCAAAGAGCTTGAGGAGCTATGCCAGGATTTCCAGATTGAGGAACTAACCCCTTCTCAGGTCCAGGCTGTAGAGAGGGAAACTCGAAGCCAGGGTGCATCCAGGATTTGGTACAGACAACAAGCTGGGCGCATAACTTTTTCTAAACTTAAGCAAGTTATTAAGACTAGCCCCTTGATACCATCCAAGAGCCCGATTAAGGCGATATGCCACCCAGAGGCTCTTAAGTTCACCACAGCTGCAACAAGGTATTTAGGGTTTGAATCACAGGCCCACCCTGAACTTTTCTTTGAGAAATAGAAAATATATATATACATATTCTAACTTTGTCACAAATTCCTAAAAAGCAGCTTAACATATATCTTTGTCCAAAAAAATGAAATAAACAAATTTGAAAAATCTACTTATGTTTATTTTTGATGAGCCTGCGCAAGTTTGTCTGGCACGTCAGGTTGGTGAAATCAATATAGCATACCGGTAGGCTAAGCTAACACAAGTGATATTGAAGCCCGAATTATCTGCCATCTGTTTACATTTATTCTTAGAATGGCGCAACAGTCTTTGTTTAAGTATGTAAAACACCTTAAACCGGGAATTGAACGAGAGCAAGTATTGACGATTTCAGGCACCTCTTATTCTTTCCCGCCGGCTCCTTGGGATGCTAGCAGTAGCACCGGTGCTCATGCCGTGGACACATGAGTGGAGGAGTCCGTGATCGCCATCGCCTCACCCACTGTAGATCTGTCAGCTGCAGATGAGCCAGCAACGCAACCGAAATTAAAACAGTACCAAGTGTGACAACCCTGGGGCTTGCCTTGCTGTGTTTGTGTCTCCCTCTTTTTTCCCCTGAGTAGTAGGTTGGCTAATCAGACTGATTGAGCCCACCTGCCCTGGTCCAGCAGATACAAAAGGTGCTGCAGGCCATCAGTAGCTCTCTTACTCTTGCTGACTTGGCATGGGAGAGGACGTCTCTTCTCTTTTCCCCTTTTGACATTATTTCCTTACACTACATAAAACACTCACCCAGACACCACTGATCTTACAGATGCAAACGTTTCCTCTGTTGGTGTCTGTTTTGTGGTGACCCAAATAAACACATGGTAACTAATCAGTCTATGTTTGCCCTTTGTGTTGTTACAAATTGAAGCCAGTTGTAACAATTGGGGATCTCAAGGATGATTTTGCTTGCCTCTTTGCTTGGAGTTTGAGTTTCAAATTCATGCTAGTTTTCCGTGACTACCAACTTTTAAGACTAGACAGGGTTCCCACACGTCCTGGAAAACCTGGAAAACAGTTGACCAGTTTTCCAGTGCTGGAAAACACCTGGAAAATGGGAGAAAAAGTAAAATGTCCTGGAAAATCACATATAGTCCTGGAAAATGATTCCAACATGGCTGCATGTGACCTGACCCGATTAACAAAACACATCCCCATTCATTGAAAGTTGAGTGCACGCTGTGCTGGAAAAGACAGTGCACAACTTTGTTCACATCTTTTCTCCTTCACTTCATAATCATGCATTCACAGAAAACGGGGGTATATTGTTTATGTTTTATGGTACATTTGGCTCAATTACCGTACTCTAGCTCAGTTGTTCTCAAAGTGGGGTCCTGGGACCCCTGGGGGTCCGCGAACCATAACATGGGGGTCTGTGAAATAATTTGAATTCATTTCTAATAAATTATAAAATTGTGTTGTGTCATTACAAACAGCATATACACCATTGTTCTGATACCATTTGGTGGCTGAAGGGATATGTGGGTCTTGCTCCTGTTAATCTTCTGAAAGCGTTTAAGATCAATTACTTGAAAAGTATAAATGCTGTCATGTTGAGTCCACAAGGAATGAAATGACCCTCTGTTTTAAAGGATACAAGTGGGATTTACTTGATTCAAATTGAAGTGTTGTCTGTTTATCACTATGGTACAGGTCTGAAGGATTTACATTGATACGCTTTACAGTACAAAAAGTTCCAAGGGAAACTAAGAGTGCAAATGGTAGTAAGCATGTGCTTTGGTGAGGGAAGTTCAGCTCTTTACAGAGAGCCGGCTCTTTTGACTTGGCTCCCAAAGAAGAGCCTGCTCTTTCGACTCCCGAACGGCTCTTCATTTAGGATCTTTTGTAGCTGTATGTTTTACCTTAACTTTGCAAAAAATAATGGTTTGTGTTGAAAACCCTTTAACAGTGTTTTTATAAGAAGCCTTATAACTGACCAATTGTGTGCATTTATTCTGTTACAAAATCATTCTCACCCTGATCCCAGGGTTATGATTAGGGGTTAGGGTTATGATTAGGGTTATGATTAGGGTTGTTATTAGGGTTGGGGTTAGGATTGCGGTTAGGGTTAGGGTTGTGATTAGGGTTAGGGTTATGATTAGGGTTAGGATTAGGGTTGTGATTAGGGTTAGGGTTGTGATTAGGGTTATGATTAGGGTTAGGATTAGGGTTGTGATTAGGTTTAGGTTTATGATTAGGGTTAGGATTAGGGTTGTGATTAGGGTTAGGGTTGTGGTTAGGGTTAGGGTTAGAACCAGAACTTAACTTAAGCATACAGAACTAGAATCAAACTCAACCAGAACCGGAACCGAACCAGAACCCTACCAGAACCGAACCAGAACCGTACCAGAAGTGAACCAGAACCAAACTGAACCAGAACCGAACTGAACCAGAACCAAACTGGAACCGAACCAGAACCGAACCAGACTTGAACCAGAACCAAACCAGACCCGAACCAGAACCATACCAGAACTGAACCCGAACCGAACCGAACCAGAACTATACCAGAAAAGAACCAGAACCGAACCAGAATCGAACCAGAACCGAACCAGACTTGAACCAGAATCGAACCATACCAGAACCGAACCAGAACCGAACCAGAACCGAACTCAAGCAACCTGAACCAAAACCAGAACCAAACTGGATCAAACATTATTAATGTCCTCAGGTTGGCATTGAGAAAAATCCAATCCCTCAGCTTGGATGGGCTGATCCGGTTTTTCCTCTCAGTGAGTACTTGCCCAGTCTTTGAGAAGAACCCTAACCCTAACCCTCTCAGAAGGAACAGATGAAGCCATGATACACAGCCTCCCCTCCATCACCTGTATCCTATATCCTCACATCAGCATGGCGGCCATGCGACCAATCAAAACAAAGCTCTGCTGTGAGCAGAGCTGGGGCTGAGCACTGAGAGAGCTAAGCAGGGAAAGGAACAAACTGGGAGCCGGCTCTCTCTGGATGTGAGCCGGGACTTCTGATTCACTATAAAGCATCGACTCTCAGAGCCGCAGCTTTTGATCATGACACATCACTAATGTGTTTAATCTGTGTTACAATTATGAGGGGGTCCTTGGACAATTTTCTCACCTGTAAGGGGTCCCTGGCTCCAAACAGTTTCAGAACCCCTGTTCTAGCTAGTAGGAGTGCAAACTCCCGATAGTGAAAACAAACGGAACAAACAGAGCGACACAGCTGCACAGAAACTCCACGCTGTAGACATCGCTGATCATAATAGACATCGCCACGCAGGAAGACAGTTTACATTTTTTTAAATCTCTGAGAGATCTTCAAATACAGATTGCGTCTTTACACCGGTGAGATTTTTTCAGTTGACGGTACCTCAAATAAAAAACATGACATTTGCTTTGTTTTATATCGACCACATAGCAGGATGAATATCATGATTAAGCAGGTATATTTTGAGTCTGAGTTGAGTTGAGAAACATTTGTGGCCATTTTTGTCATTCAATTCTATTTAGGTCATTATTGCACTGATCCTCTGATCATTATTATTATTTAATTATTTCAGTAAGGAAGCTTCCTGATTCCTTTGCAGGCTCTTTTGTTTTCTTCTTTGCTCATTTTATATTTTTTTGAGAAAAGAGATGATTTCATTGATAGCCATAGACTGCACGTCTTTCAATGTAGACTTCCACTGAGAGGAACATATTAAACTATTTAGGAACTAAATTTAGACGGTCACACCAGCTTGATCATCACTGAAAATGTCCTGGAAAATGATCTCTGGAAAAGAGTGGGAACCATGCTAGAACTATCCACATGTAGCAAGAGGGTGAAGGAACCACCATGAGGTTGCCAGGTCTGAATGACAAAACCAGATCAATGGCCGATCAAAACTAGCCCAAAGCTAGCCTGACAGTTATTAAAACCAGCCCTAAAACCTGCCCAATGCCACAAAACTTAGAGATGAAAAATAAAAAAAGCAGACAAAACAGTAGTCACACCATATAAATTGCCATTGAAGTACACATAAATATTTCTATCATGATCACATGTATTGCAATATTTACAAAATAATACTATAACTGGTAGTATACAAGCACTGAAAGCAGTTGTTTAATGTTCTTCCTCAATTGCTTAAGTTATTGAAAGGGCTGTATAGCATAGCACTTGCGAAGAACCCCCTTTCAGTCTTAGTCTTTTCTTCTTCCTTTTCCTCCTTACTGGACAATATAAATGAAATGCTTATACGTCATATGCTTGTAATTCAAAAATTGCAGCCCAAACACCCTATAATGTTGCTGCACTGTATTTTTAAACTAATACATAAAATGAACACAGATGTAAACAGGTTATTTATAAAATTTTAATAGTAGCCAATTTTGTAGGAAAAAACATGGACCTGGGAACCCTCGACTATAAGGAAATGTAATGGAGAAAATTATGTAAAAACAGAAAAGGATGAACAAACAAAAAAGAAAGTATACAAAGTTATAAGGGAGAAAAGAAGATCTAAACCCAACGATCTTATCCTGATGATTATTATTCATAAGGCAAGCTTGTTACTGTCTTCTCTGCTTCTTGCTTTACAGAGCAAATAAAAGGCAGACATAATTAAGACGTGGCCCTTTGAGAACTTGCCTCTGAGTTTTCTTTGACACAGAAGTGTTGAGAGAGGAAACTGAGTTGAAAAATGTGCCAGGTGAGTCTTAACTTATACAGCTGTATTTCAAAAGATTTTAAGGTGAATTACAAAGTTAACAATATTCATGAACATTTTCATAATTTTGGGACAAGACTACATATAATTTAGTTCTAAAAGGAAAGTTAATGTAGCAGAACCTGCAAGTCAACTGTGTAAGAGATCGATGTGGCAGTGAGTCGGTTTTACTTTGTAATATAAAATTAGTTTTAGAATTTGTCATTAAATATTTAAATGAAATCTGATAGTTATTTACAACATTTATTATTTTAAGAGAATTCCTAGAAGCACATTCTACAATCCCTACTTGTAGAGCAGCTTGAAGATAAAACCATATATGACATTAATACTAAACCTCACCAGGCAATAGTTGTTAAACATGATCACAAAGATCTTTGTCCGGTCTATTCCGATCCGCTGCGGAGCAGGACCGCCAGACAGCAGGAGTCATATGACTAAAGCAGGACCACTGCCACTGAATGACCTCCTGACTGTTGCCATGGCATTGATGGCCATTGTCAGCCCAGACACAACACTGACCAGTTGTCTCATGTGCGCACCGATGGTCAGAGTGTCACGGCAGAGGGCGGGGCCACATTGGACACAGCTTTCACCTCCTGTGCAATGGCCTGTAACCCATCCGTCCGATATCTTTGTTGCTGCAACTCCCTATCAATGTCATCATAGTAGTAGGGAGTGTCGGACATCTGATAAAGATGAAGCAACATATATATACTGCACATTTGATTTGTATCTTTCATAAATTTGTTTAAAAACTTAAAATAATGAATAATTCTTAAGTTTCTTAGCACAGATACCAATGTACCAATATCAAGATTAAGAGATGCCAACCCACTCTAAGCCAACTACCTTGTCAGATCATGCAGCTCTCATTCCTTTACCCTCATTTTCCTGTAGCAAGATTCCCCCACAAAAAATAAGAAGTATGGAACACCAAGCCTCAGTTCAGGAAAGAAGATTTTCAGCCCTGCTAAAGGTGTTCACACACTCTTTTGAAGATAGTCTTAATTGGGTTAGGAGAGGGGGTAGGGGTGTTGCTAAGGGTTTGAAATCACCCCTTCTGATTTGAGGAGGTGTAAAAACAAGAAAAGGGAGGTTTAATTGATTCCCCAGTGGTGTATGTAGTTCAACATCCCTCTCAGATAAAGATGAGGAAGGTGTTACACAGGGCTGGCTTCGACATTGCAATCAAGCATCACTACACACTAGAAAATTACAACATTACATCTCTTTGCATTATAGAATGTCCAATGTTTAATTTTTTTTAATAAATGTATTTTCTTTATAGTTTTGTTTTTCCATTGTTTTGGAAACTTTGTATTTGAAACACTTGATGCTTTGTTAAAATTATATGGGGAAATGTGATGACAAGTACAAGCACAGGCTTCCAGCAAACATCATTGCACAAGTAGAACAAGCCAACTATAAATTCAATCCATCTCATTGTTGTGTCCATTTCAACTAAAATATATAAATGTTGGCCTTTAATGCTTTTATATGGAGATCAATACAATAACTTGATTCGTTTAAAAAAGGAAAGCCATTTATAGGAAAATACAGAAAAATATGTCATTACTTCAAATTAGAAGGAATTTGTGTAGGTATTTGTGTGAAGTGGGAATATAAAGGAAGGAGTGAAGGGTGCCTAAAGACATGACAGCAATATAAAGTTTGTGAAGGAACATACTTTCAAACATCCAAAAAGCCCTTCAAAAGTAACTTTCTACCTCCTACTTAAAAGGTTAAGACGTCAGTTAATTTGCATGGAAATAAGCTTTCATGACACTTATACATTCATCAAGTTGAAGAAAAGGTTTTATTTCTTATCCTTAAAGTTTATTTCTCAAATATTGTAGTGCATATTATAAGACTATTCATATGCTGCTCTATAGGCTATATGTTTTAATTTGTTTTATGGTTTTAGTGCTTTAAGTTTTATTTTGAAGTGGGTTGAGTTTTACTAAATTGTTTACTCTACTTGTTGACAGGCATTCCATTGGAACCAATAATAGTTGGCCTAATCAGGAACACTGATTTCCCGCATATCCATTGTTTGAGCATATTACAGAAAAGGAATGTGTCTCAGTTGGGTCACCCTAACCCTCTAACCCTAACCCTAATCCTAACCCAAACCCTTACCCTAATCACAACCCTAACCCTAACTCCCTAACCCTAAACCTAACCTTTACCCTAACCCTAACCCTAAACCTAAATATAACCCTAACCCTAATCATAACCTTTACCCGAACCCTAATCATAACCCTAACCCTAATCATAACCCTAACCCCTCTGTTTGCTTGAGTTGGTTCTGTTTCTGGTTCTGTTTGCTAGAGTTCGGTTCTGGTTCGGTTCTGTTCTGATTCTGCTCTGGTTCTGTTCTGATTCTGTTCTGGTTCTGTTCTGGTTCTGTTCTGGTTCAGTTTGAGTTTGTTCTGGTTCTGTTTGCTTAAGTTCAGTTATGGTTTTAACCCTAAAAGTAACCCTAACCCCCAACCCCAACTCTAATCACAACCCTAACCCTAATCGTAACCCTAACCCCAACCCTAACCCAAACCCTAATCATAACCCTAACTCCCTTACCCTAATCCTAACCCTAACTTAAATCGTAACCCTAACCCTATTTATAACCCTTACTAGGGCTGTCAACGAATATTCTAAATTGTAATATATATTCGAATATTAAAAAAAAACGGAGATTCGATTATGAAAATGAATATTCGACTGTGGAAAAAACACATGTTAAATCTGAAATAAAAATACATATACCGGTAGTTATGTCTCCTCCGTATATAAGTTTGTCCACCTGTTATTGACATAATGCGCAAATATAGATATTCGAATGGTTCGAACCTATGTTTTTTTTGTAGAGCGAATATGCGAATGTCATTTTGGAGCAATTTTGACAGGCCTAACCCTTACCCGTAATCAAAACCCTAACCCTGAAATAACCCTAACCCCTCTGTTTGCTTGAGTTGGTTCTGGTTCTGGTTCTGTTTGCTCCAGTTCGGTTCTGGTTCGTTTCTGTTCTGGTCCGGTTCTGGTTCGGTTCTGGTTCGGTTCTGGTTCGGTTGCTTGAGTTTGGTTCTGGTTCTGTTTGCTTATGTTTAGTTCTGGTTCTAAACCTAATCTTAATCCTAACCCTAACCCTAATCACAACCCTAACCCTAATCACAACCCTAACCCTAATCAAAATCATAATCCTAACCCCCTTACCCTAATCATAACCCTAACCTAAATCGTAACCCTAACCCTATTTATAACCCTAACCCTGATCATAACCATAACCATAACCCTATTCATAACCCTAACCCAAACCCTAACCATAACCCTAACCCTAATCCTAACCCAAACCCTAATCATTACCCTAACCCAAACCCTTATCATAACCCAACCCCTAACCCCAACCCCAACCCTAACCTAAACCCTTATCATAATCCTATCCCTAATCCTAACCCTTATCACAACCCTAACCCTAACCCTAATCACAACCCTAACCCTTACCCTAATCCTAACCCTAATCCTACCCCTAGGGTTAGGGTAAGAATGGTTTTGTAACAGAATAAATGCACAAAATTGGTCAATTATAAGTCTTCTCATAAAAACACTGTACGTAAAAGGGTTTTCAAAACAAACCATTAGTTTTTGCAAAGTTAAGGTCAAATATACGGCTACAAAAGATTCTAAATTAAGAGCCGTTCGGGAGTGGAAAGACCCGCCTCTTCTTTGGGAGCTGAGTTAAGAGCCAGCTTTCTGTAAAGAGCCGAACTTCCCATCACTAATTAATAATACGAGGATAAGATGGTAAGATGGATAAGTTGTGCAAGCTGACACACACACACTTCCTTTTTCTTTGCTTGCTCAGATGCAAATTGCTGTGTGCCCTGGGTTCTATTTGCAAGACGGATAAGACTACACTGAAACTAATAGGCCTCCATTTTCAATTAGGTGAATGTCAGTCAACTTTTTCCTCATTGATCACCTTGATAAACTTTGAATACGTTTTGTTATATGTTCTTATTATATTTATATATATATATATTGTAGATAATGTTTTCTTTGTTTTGTAATATGCTGTGTATTTAATCACATTAATGAAGCAGCTGACTTTGGTGTAAGTTAACACACGCGTGGCATTCTGCTAGGATAGAACAGTAATCTCAGTGTGATTAAACCACTATAGCAGATTCAGCCAGTATGGGGACTACACTTCTTCACCCTCTCCATGATTAGCTGTGGCTGATGGGGAGCTCGTTCAGTCAACGCAGCACAGACTGTCAGCGGTCAGTGTGATGCAGTCTGTGGCCTCCGTTACTGTTTAACATTCTGATGGCGGTCGGCACAAAGGAGCGCCTGAAGCATTTAGTCTTGCACCGTGGTGGGATGATGCGTTGACTGAACGAGCTCCCCGTCAGCCACAGCTCAACATGGAGAGGGTGAGAGGGGTTGTCCAGGATGGCTTGCAGTTTATTCATCATCCTCCTCTCAGCCACTGACTTCAGACTGTCAAGTTCTAGACCAACCACAGAGCGGGCCTTCTTTACCAGCTTGTTGAGCTTGCTGGCCTCACCTGTTTTGATGCCTTCCCCCAGCACGCCAAAGCAAAGAACAGAGCACTGGCCCCCACAGACTGGTAGAAGGTCTTCAGAAGCCTGCTGCACACTGAAGGATGGCAGCGACGAATCATGGCGTGGGCTGAGGGGGCCACCACCTCCTTCTTTCCCTCTGGGAATACCAGCAGCTGGTACCCGTATGCACATTGAAGAATGGGGTGATGTCGGTGGCTGAGGTAGGCAGGGAGTTGTGGGCAAACTCCACCCATGTGAGATGCTGGCTCCAGGATGAAGGGTTCTGAGCCACCAGGCAGCGCAGGCACATCTCCAGCTCTTGGTTAAGCTGCTCTGTCTGCCCTTTAGATTGAAAACCGTCCCTTGCCGCCACTCCTCCAGTGCTACCTTCACAGCTAACAGTTCTCTGTTGCCCACATTATAGTTCTTTTCAGCAGGTGAGAACTTGTCATCTTAAGCTGAGTGCTGAGAAAGGACCACCCTGAGTCCCTTGTTGGAGGCGTCCACCTCCACCACAAACTGACAATGTGGATCTGAAACCGTGAGGATGGGAGCTGATGTAAACAAGGCCTTAGGCTTCTTGAAGGATTCATCTGCCTAAGAATTCCATTCAAACTTGACATGGGGACAGGTGAGTGCATGCTATAGCGCAGCAATAGCGCTAAAGTTACGGATGAACCTCGGATAAAAGTTTGCAAAACGCAGGAAATGCTGGAAATTCTTCCTGTTTATCGAAATAAGCCAATTAACTACTGCACTGACCTTAGCAGGGTCCATCTGGATACAGTCCGGAGCGATTATGAACCCTAGGAAAAAGACAGAGTGAAGATGAAGTTCCCATTTTTCAGCTTTCCCAAACAGCCTATTCTCTAACAGGTGCTGCAGGACCTGATGCACGTGCTAAATGTGCGTCTCCTCATCAGGAGAAAAAATCAAAATGTCATGGAAATATATACAAAGACAAGCACGTTAAAAAATCCCTCAAAGAATCATTAAATAGGTCTCGAAAAACAGCAGGAGTGTTAGTGAGTCCAAAGGGCATGACTAAGTACTCATAATGTCCTGTTGGAGTGTTAAAGCCAGTTTTCCACTTATCCTCCTCTCTTGATAGAAATATGAAAGTTTCTTGGTGAATTTGCCATGAAAATAAGTTGATATTACAGTCAGTTTAGTTACTATAGACAGGTGTATCTCAACAAATTAGATACTTTCTATCAATTCTTTATTATATACAGTATTACCCTATATTCCACCCTAAACTATTTTTTTTTTTTGTTAATAATGTTTTACAGCGCTCCAAAAAGCCCATAGAAGTAATTTTTTTCAGTTTCCCAAAAAAAATTTTCACAATATTCTTATTTGTTGAGATGCTCCTGTAGTAGCGGTGAAATCTCTTTGCTGCCAGTCACTGTCTTCCTAAGTAGATGCTATGTACCATCTTGTCACATGACAGGCATTAATCTATGTCTGCCTGTGTTGAAGATGTTCTTTTCAGCAGATGCAGTTTGACTTGTTAGACCAAAATAAATAATAGAAGCTGACAAACTTAAGCTTATATCAGGAGACGACCATGAAGCAGAAAACAGAAGCACATTTCGGCTTCATTTTCCACCAGCAACTTGTATGAAATATGTAATACTTGTGCTATTAAGCATTGGTATATCCAATAATGAGCTGGCTAAAATTCTGTGCATGCAAGCTTCCAAAGTAAAGTAATGATCGTGCCGTGGATAAACATTAAAAACTATGATATGGTTTTGAAACTGAAAACCCACTGTTCTTTAAGGGATAGTTTGGGCTTTTTGAAGTGGCATTAACAGTATGTGGGAATATTTTGGATTGTAATACAGTGACAGTGGACAGAAAGAAGGGCTGTGCAAAACTTGCCAAGTTAAAGTTGCTAGGTCACTTGGCAACACAACCAATTTGTATGAACACCTGATAAATAGAGCATAGAGAAAAGTATGATAAATGCATGACAGTGAATGCCCAGGCAAGTTAAGACAAAGAGACAGCTTAAGGTTTTCAAAGTAGTATAAACTTATGGCAGAGCACAATTATAGATTTGTGTGATACGTCATACAAAAGACCTTACTGCAACAAAATAATATAAGAAACTACTTGTACAAACACTGCACAAGCTTTAGTCTTGTATTTTCACAATTAAAATTTTATTTTCCTAATAATTATGGTTTTAAATGAATAAATACATATAAAACTAATTCAATAATCTCTGCTTGTCCTTGATAACCAAGTAAGAAGACTCATAATACTGTGTATTAAGTTGCAAGTCCCTGCTACTGTAATCCACTATAATCGCAACTGAACAATTTCACCAAATGGTGCAGTACTAGCCATAGCCAATAGCTTGTTTTGGACCAAATAATGTAACCAGTATAAATATGTCATATTCAGCCAGAAATCACTTAATTTTTCTTCCATTCATGCAGTTGGGTCTGAATAAACTGCTTATTTAATGGTCATCGTGCTCTCAAGGTGACTGACATGATGTGCATGAGAATGATTAAAATGCAGGCCCTGTGGATGTATAATGCATATTCATAAAGTAATATAATAAATCCATTGTGTACTTGGGAATGTCATTTTCATAAAAATTTGTATTTCTGTCAAATGTCTTCATAACATTTTGTAATTCCAGAAGTGTGTCTTGAGAAGCTAGTGGAACCAACACAGGAGATTAAGATCATAGATAATACAGAACCCAATCATTCAAGTTTTCATGTTGGCAGACTGGAAAGGATGGAGGGAGTTGAGGATTCAGAGAAGGAACTTGAAAACAACAAAGAGAGGCATCTATTGGTAAAATACAATTTTCACAATCACATTTAGTGGAGCTGTGCTAGCATGCACCCACAACAACACAATAATGCATGGATAGACACGGAACATTCTCAGGGCAAGTAATACAGTAATATAACAACTTTGACAGCCTGATGAAAATCCTACAGGAAAACTACATAAACACTCACACCCTGTAGGACACACTATTTTGAAACAACCCAACAATCCAACATCGGGCTTAAATCTGGAAACAACCAATTACCCTCTCAATGCATCTACTCTAGGCAAATAACTTACGCAGATCCCAAATAGAAAACAAAAAACCTCTTATGCTGTGTACACACCAAACAAGTTTTTTTTTTTAAGAGGCAAATTACATAGAAAGTCAATGAGTTATTTGCTTTACGCTGTGGCGCAATGCCTAATCAGCATTTGTTGATCGATGACATCTGATAAGGAGGAGAAAATCATTGTTGCCGTATGTGCTTGACCATGAGGGGAAACAAAAAGCCTAGCAGGAGATTGGGAAGGAGATCAGCATGCCTGCTAAATCTTTGTAATATAACCCAAACTAGCTAGCACTTCATTTAGCACAGCCGTTGCTAGCTAGCAAGATACATTCGGACTGTAGTGGAATTCATGTAAAACTGGATTCTCAAACAGAGAGGACTCGGGAGACTCTGATAGCTTATGTTGAAATAGTTGGGTAGATTTTAGTCACGGAGAAATTGCATAAACAATACACAGATAGGCTGTGAAATGCCAAAGCCAAGTCACTTCTGCCAGACCATCTTCTGGTTTGGTATGTTTCTACAAAGATGAAGCAAAAGTTAGACACTCTAGGTAATCTAGCTATGGGACATGCTCAGATTTGAACGGATTGAGATGTGTAAAACATGAATATATCTATGAGACCACAAAAATTATATCTCACTTACTATAAGTCACCACTCGTAGTATGTGTTAACTGTTTCTATTTATCAAAGGAAACCTGCTTGTGCTCGTGGGAGGACCTTAGGGAGACCTATTAAAGAGGGGGGAAAAAGGAGAGCGAGAGAAGGAGTAAGTCAGCAGTGGAGAAGGGCAAGAAGTGGAAGTATTGTGTAGCTCTGTCATTCCTCGACCCCTTTGTAAACCCGGGGAGACGACTGGTTATATAACCCAGGTAAAATGGGTCACTCATGGATAGTTTTTATTTTCCCACTGTTCAAAAAATTCCCACACTCTTCTCCTGCTGTGTCATATCATTGAAGAAACCACTGTCCATCAAAACACAACAATCAATAGCACACAGGCTTTCCAGCATTAGTCCCACCCAATGGCACCTGCTTTTGTGACAGGTTAAAAAGCATTATATAACTTCAAAAGAGTTTAAAAACAGTTTGCTAAGTTCATTGTTTATAACAAAGCTAAAAACTACATTGGGGATAAAAACAAAATGATTTAACACGTTTTAGAGAATGATTAAAAATCATCTAGAAACATTGGAGTCATTTAAAATGCTTTAAATCATTTAATAGTTAAAAACAAAAAGTAATAACGCAGGGTGAAGGGTGTTTAAATGTACTGTTTTACTATGTTTTCTATTGTTTAAAAGTAAGATTTCATGTTGATTCATTCATGTTGATCTGTGATCTACTTAGTGTCAGATATTCATCTGTGATTGATTGCTTCGGTCTCCACCTGCAGAGCGGGGAGATCACGTTTTTTTTCTGCATTCTATTAAACGCTCTTGATGAGGAAACAGCACGATCACGCTTGTGATTATTTCTTCACTTTTTCAAAGGTGTAACACTTTCAACACCTGATACTCACAGTTTAGGGTTAACTTAAATGTATTGATGCAGAGGTCACTTTTTGAGCATCTAACACTGAATTCCTGAGTCGGGGGGAGTATTTTTGAGACCAATTCTGGTGGAAATTGAATTGTGAAAAAGAAAAACACAATACTATTGATACATTTCTATATTATTGATTATATTACATAATTAACATTGCATATAATAATTAACTACAAGAGCATCCAGAGTGCACTTTTTATGTTTTGGATATTTGTGGGGCACCCTAAGGAGACTTTTTAAAATTTTATACATTTAAGGGGCATCCAGAGGTCACTTTTTTATGGTTTATACATTTAAGGGGCATCCAGAGGGGACTTTTTTACGTCTTATACATTTGAGGGACATCCAGAGGACACTTTTTTACATTTCATCCATTTCAGGAGCATCCAGAGGGCACTTATTTACGCCTTATAGATTTGAGCGGTATCCAGAGGGCACTATCATTTTCCAATGAAAGTGCACCTGAGAAGGCCATTTGTTTATCTTATCTAAGAGGGCATTTTAGCACAGTTTCTTTCAGACACAAGGGCACTAAAGGAGGAGATCGCCCCCATGCTCTCCCCTGAGCACACCACTGGTCCCACCCGCTTCACGCTGATAAATACCACCTGGAGAGCACAATGGAGACGGTGCTGTGAGTCAAACGCTACTCAACATTGCAACAGATAGTAAGGGAAACTTTGGATTCAGAGATGAGAACATATTGGATGTTGACTCATCTTGAACTTGGACCTGGTGAGTTGATCTCCTGGCAACAGAAAAAGTAAAGCTAACACAAATTAGCCACATAGCCTTAAAGATGTTTGGGTTGCTTGCAGCTATTCAACAGATGGTGCTGCTACTGTGGACTCCAGCATGCTTCGCAGAAATGGTGAAGTTGTTTAACATTTCTTATCAATGGGAAGGACTGCAATGGAATTATATACCAAACAACAAAATAAACAAAAAACATGTGGATGTAACTTGAAGAGGTAAAATGCTTGTGAGATCACCAAAGGTTTATCACTCTTTACTCAACTCCTCTCTTTCTTTATGAACACTTGAAAAAATCCAACACAGACACAAATGAACATCCATATACACACCAATCTGCCCTTTAGGGCAGCAGTTTTTTTCTGGCCTTATTCCACAGCTTATGAATTTTAATAGGCCTCAATCAGAACACCTCAGCAGTGTTTTTCTATCTCCCTAAGTAATTGACTAGAACCACCTGAGAGTTCTTAGATGGCTTTGTATTGTTGGAGCTAAAGAATTCAGGATGAAATAGGAAGGAGAGGAGACATGAATGATAAGGATAGAGGGGGTGGGGATGAATAAGATAGCAACAGAGTGATAAAGTGGAAAAGGACAAGCACACTGATCGTAGTTTATGGAGAGATTGTCGAGGCAAGTTAAAGGAAAAAAGAGAGGCCTTTACTTTGGAAGGTTTCTACTACACTTTCCATGCATACATCTCAAACACGCATGCATTAACACACACACACACACACACACACAAACACATCCTATATGAGACTGATTGTTTATGGGTTGCCTTCCTCCCCATTTATCCCCACCTCCACACTCCTCATCCCCAATTACAATCTGCTATGACAAATGGGCCTGCTTGATAATGCAGAGTTACAAACACTCACACACTCACACACATACACACACACACACACAAACGTGAACATACTATGAAATACTGGACAAGATGTGCTGCTGTTGCTGATCCAGTGTGTCATTGTTTTGTTTTTTTCCCCTTCCTTTTTGGAACCTGTATTTAGGCTTGCAAATGCTAACACCTACACCAAACCAACACAAATCTGCTTAAAGGTTCAAGCAGATCTAAAAGAAAAATGCTTTGCATTTATTGTCTTGGCAGTTTTCCCCATTGTACCATCCTTGATTTGTTGCCGTTTCTTAAATCAGTGGGGCCCAGAAATTGGTATTCCACACAAACACACATTTGATTATTTCTCTCTTTCGTTGTGCATCTTTCTCTATGTGCCTTTCTTTTCTTGAATAAGAAAAAGCAAATACAAGAAATGGGGTAAGTCCATTAGTACAAGATGGCAATTGAGTGTTTCCCATCTTTGTTCAGACGTTTGTTTCACCATAATAAGCCACTAAAACAATAAAGTGTACTGCAAGTGATTATGGGAAACACATTCCTAAATTACAAGTGCAAAAGTTGATAACCCAAAAAACAATACTTTATCACTGCTCTTGCTGTAATAACACTGTTCAAGACAGGACATGAGCAGCACATTGTATAAACACTGCTGTAAGCAAGCTCAATTCAAAAGCCATGGTACTGTGTCATCTCTATCATTCCCATCTCAACATTGCAACAATAGAGGGTAGCAGAGAGTTGGGCACACAATTGATATCAAGCACTACTGAATGGTCAAGCAGCAAACAGTAACTGTCACAGCCAAAGGATGGTTTAGTTGTGGCTTTGTGTGTGTGTGTGTGTGTGTGTGTGTGTGCGTGCGTGCGTGCGTGCGTGCGTGTGCGCGCGCGTGCGTGTGCGTGTGCGTGCGAAGTCTGTATATGAACAAGAGGACTTGGGGAGGTGACAGCCATTATCCCAGGCCTACAGACAGGCACTTGGCCCTCCATCAGCCCTCAACCACTTCTCCCTATGGCATGCCTAGAAAAGAGAAATGTCAAGAGACACTGCACTGTCAGTATGTGTTTGGGTATCAGTTGGTATGTTTCTGAACCTCTTAAACTTCTTAATGTTGGACTACTTATCCTATGAGCCTCTATATAGCTACACACACGGACAAATATGTTGGTACACTTCCATTAAAGATTAAAAAAAACAACCACAAAATTCACTGAAATAACTTGAAACTGACAAAAGTAATAATAGATTAAAAAAAAAAGTACTGAAAATTAACTCATTAAAATCAGGCATTGCTTTTGAATTTTGGTTTAACAGAATCATTTAAAAAAAACAATATATATATCTATACATATATAGATATATCTATATGTATATATAGATATATATATATATCTATATATATAGATATATACGTTACCTGTATTAATGGCACCTGTTTGAACTCGTTATCTGTCTATAAAAGACACCTGTCCACAGCCTCAAACAGTCAGACTCCAAACTCAACCATGGCCAAGGCCAAAGAGCTGTCGAAGGACACCAGGAAGAAAATTGTGGACCTGCACCAGGCTGGGAAGAGTGAATCTACAATAGGCAAGCAGGTTGGTGTGAATAAATCAACTGTGGGAGCAATTGTAAGAAAATGGAAGACATACAAGACCATTGATAATCTCCCTCGATCTGGGGCCCCACGCAAGATCTCATCCTGTGGGGTCAAAATGATCATGACAACGGTGAGCAAATATCCCAGAACTACATGGAAGGACCTGATGAATGACCTGCAGAGAGCTGGGACCAAAGTCACAAAGGCTACCATCAGTAACACACTACGCCGAGAGGGACTCAAATCCTGCAGCGCCAGGCGTGTCCCCCTGCTTAACGAGTTCAAACAGGTGCCATTAATACAGGTAACGAGTGGAGGACAGAAGAGCTTCTTAAAGAATAAGTTACAGGTCTGTGAGAGCCAGAAATCTTGCTTGTTTGTGGGTGACCAAATACCTTTTTTCCACCATAATTTACAAATAAATTCTTTAAAAATCCTACAATGTAATTTCCTGGATTTTTTTCTCATTTTATCTCTCATAGTTGAAGTGTACCTCTGATGAAAATTACAGACCTCTCTCATCTTTCTAAGTAGGAGAACTTGCAAAATCAGTGGCTGACTAAATACTTTTTTGCCCCACTGTATATATATGCATATATATATATATATATATATATATATATATATATATATATATATATATATATAAACATTTCAGGGGCATCCCCAAGGAACTTTTTTTTTTTTTTTTTTTTTTACAGTTTATACATTTGAGGGGCATCCTCAGGGCACTTTTTCATGCATTTTCCAATAAAATGGCACCAGAAATGGCAATTTGTAATCTTTATCTAATCTAAGAGGGCACGTTATCGCAGTTTTATTTCGGACATGGGGGCACCAGGGAGGGCGATCGCACGCTAGTTACCAAAAAAAAAAATCAGCACTGCAACAATAAGAAGAGGAAGAAGAAGAAAAGATGAATAGTACAATAATATATTTGGGGTAAGAATAATATATTTATTCATTTAGAAATAAATTAGGATGGGGAAGCTGCATGTGGAAAGGATGGCACTTTACAGCTAATGGTAAATGCTGAAAGGTTGAATAAGAAATTATGCATGAAGACGTGGAATATTCTGTGGAAAAGCTGGTGCTAACTGGTTATGCTTTTTTCGAATTTGGTGAATGATGGTAACATGTTAAAGATGTGGAAAGCTAGAATCACAGAACAAACAAGGCTAAATCCAGTTGCTGAGTTGAAAAGTTTAGTAAAGAACCAAAGTTATCTCAAGATGCTTTTACAAACATAGATGTCTGGACCAAACTCTATGTTAAATTATTAACAAAACATGATACGATCCAGTCTGCTCATACTTACAGGACTCAATCTTATCTCATCTCAATCCACCATGAGCATTGCACCTCACAGTATTAAGCTCGTTACAGCGGTAAAGGAAAAACTTCCTTTCAACAGGCAGAAACCTTGAGCAGAACCAGACTCATGTTAGACAGCCATCTGCCTTGACCTAGTCTGAGTTAGAAAGAGGGATACAATAGAATAGTGCAGCCTTTGATACAGTGGATCACTGTATATTGTATGACAGACTGGAGAAATACTTTGGCATCTCAGGTCAGGTGCTTCCGTGGTTGAGATATTATGTCGTGTTCACACCAGACACTAACGATTGCGCCACTTGCACGAATACAAAAATGAGAATGTTTTGTGTTTACTCGCTCTATTCGCGCAAATAACTCGCTCAATTCGTGTGTCAAAATCCATGTAAATGAGTGCCAAAGACTCAAACTTTCATAAGAGGGAGGGGGGGTTCCCACACGACACTAGTTTGTTGTTATCAAACAAGGTTGACCTTGCGGACATTGAATGGTAACTAACTTCCTACTACAACCCATAGCAGGATTCAAGTGACAAAGTTTTTCACAACTCACCACATAATCCCACCTCCTCACTCACTCTCCTCACAGTGAGCTCCCGTTTATTCCTGATCCCATAAAAAGTAGTCACAGAGTTTGGGGAATCTTATTTGCATTTGGTGTGAACGCCCCATAACATGTCGGAAAAGTCTCAGCAGGTTTTATTTAATAACATTTTCTCAGAGTCTTGTGATGTAAGGCATGGGGTTCCTCAGGGGTCTGTCCTAGGTCCACTGCTGTTCTCATTGTACCTGGCACCACTGGGTCACATTTTGCGCTCTTGTGGGATCGATTTTCATTGCTATGCAGATGACTTGCAGTTATATTTGCCAATTGTAACAGGAAACAGATTTGTTGCATTGAAGCTTGAGTCCTGTCTAGCTGCTGTTAGAGGCTGGTTGTCATCAAATTTCCTGCTTCTTAACTCTGCCAAGACAGAAATGATGGTTGTCTGCCTGGCAAGGCAGATTCATTTGTATGACTGCTCCATTCATTGCAGGGAGTTAAATATTGTAATGTTGTATTTGATCAAATGCTTTCTTTTGGCCTTCACATTAAAGAGGTGACTTTTAAGTGTCCCTAAGGTCAGAAAAAAGACTATTGGTGAGCAGGCCTTTTCATTCCATGCACCCAATCTATGGAACAGTCTCCATGTCGACATTAGATAATCATGTCGGACTGATGTATTCAAAGCAAAGCTGAAGACCCACCTGATTACTGCTGATGTTTCTTATGGTGTGTTGTATCTTTGTAATATGCTTATAAGCTTTGCAAAGCACTTTAATTGTGTTACAACTGGCTCCTGATTGTAACAACAGGAGGAGGAGGTGAACACAGACTGATCTGTCAACATGTTTATTTTGTTACAACTAAATAGCAAATAACATAAGAAAACTGTTCATCTTTAATATCAATGGTGTCATGGGTGTCTGAGTGAGTGTGATATGTAGTGTGTGAAAGTAATGTCCAAAAGGTGGGAAAGGAGATGTCCTCTCACATGCAGAGCCAGCCAGAGTCAGATAGCAGAGCGCAGGCAGGTGTGCTCAATCAACCTGATTAGCCAACCTACAAACAAGTGAGAAACAGAGTTAGACACTGAAACAACCAAGACAACTCCAGGGGTTGTCACATCCCCTCCCTTAAGAACAGAGCCCATCGGTCCCTGTCCTACCAAAAAGTTTGACCAGAAACTCAGAATTTTCCAACAGACCTGTCATCCCATCAGAGACATCTAGCTCGTCATGATTCTCCATCACAGGTTTTGAGACGCATTTTATCACAGAAGCCGCCGCCTCTTTAAGCTCTGCCCCAAACCAAGCAAAGTTCTCACCTTGGGGTAGCCACGTTTTAACCAACAACCCATCTTGTAAGAAATATCCTTGGGCGGACAGTTCAGAGACAGGACAAACTGGTGACACAAGCTCCTGCCAAGATGAGTCTTCTTGCTGCTGCTGGACTCACTGTGAGAAACAGACAGTGGGAGAGCAGGCAGCGAAACAACGTCAGTCTGATTAACATTAGCCTTCTGATTCCTACAGCTTTCGGCAGGGAAGAGAGTGAGAGTAAACTGGAAGTCTGCCTTTTGTAACCTCCTGAGCACAGCCTGCTCAGGTGCACTGTATCAGTCAATTCCACTGATGACTCCACCCACAACTGCTTGAAAGACAGAGACAGAGAAAGGGAACTCAACAGAAACAGAAGCCAGCCCTGAGGCCGTCACAGTATGTAGAGCGACGGGGAAAGCAGTCAAGGCAAGAAGGCTGGTTGGGCTGGAGCTAAACCTCACCTGGTTGGGTTGTGCACATCTAATTCCTCCTACTTCATTTGCATAGAGAGAAGAAAGGGAAAACTGAAAGAACAGCAGAGCCAGACGAGAAGCCTGTTTAGGCTAGAGCCCAACACTGCCAGGTTAGACTGTGCACATCTTCCATTCTAATAGGTGAAGTGAGAAGATAAAGAAAACAGAGAGGAGAGTTGGTAGAGAGATGCTGTAAAGAGGACAGGGAGAAATTAGAGCCAGGGCAAGTAGCCTGTTTGGGCAAGAGCTCAAACCCACTGGGTATGGCTGTGCACATCTCTCTCCCTCTACTTCACCATTTGCATGGAGGAAGAGAGAAAAGATAGACAATAGAGAGTAAAGAGATGCTTGAGAGATGCTAGAGAGAGGACAGGGAAGGTAGTGCCAGGGCAGGAGCCTGTTTTGGCTAGATCTTCCCCCTGCCGGGTATGGCTCTGGCACCAACCTTCCCCACTTCCCCATTTGCATGGGGGGAGAGAGAAGAGAGAGAAAACATAAAGGAGTTTGTAGAGAGATGCCAGAAAAAAGGAAATGGAAGCCAGAGCCAGGGCAAGAAGTCTGTTTGGGCTACAGCTCACCCCTGCCGGATTAGGCTTTGCGCATCTACTTCCCCCTCTCCTCCATCTGCATGGAGAAAAGAGAGAAGACAAGAGACAAAAAACAGAGAAGAGTTTGTGGAGAGATGCTACAAAGAGGGCAGGGAAGACAGAGCCAGGTCAAGAAGCCTGTTTGGGCTACAGTTCCCCCAGCTGGGTTTTTCCTTTTGTAAGCCTACTCCACTGAGTCCTCCTAGGTCACTACTAATTCAATGAAATAAACTTTTCTCTGACTGTTCGACCATAGCACTATGTTAGGCCTTAGGTTAGTGCGGGATATCTCTTTTGGAACAAAGTTTTCCTTCCAAATCTATCTGCATTTTCTAATTATTAGCACCCTTTAGGTGGTTTGACTCCTGCCTACTTTATAACCAGTCTCCCCGATTCCTCCCCTGGTTGACAAACTGTCTGAAAGGCTGCTCTCTTATCCTGATTATCAGCCCCTCTTCTTTTGAATCATCTACCAGTCAGGGTCCAGGAGGCAGACACCCTCTCTACTTTTAAGATTAGGCTTAAAACGTTCCTTTTTGATAAAGCTTATAGTGAACTCCTCACTGAATAGATATTTGTGCATGGTGTAGGTAGGATTTAGAGCTGAATTCTGATTTATAAAACCATTCGCACGCAAACTTTTTGCAATGTTCTGTCTATCAGTCCCTCCAGGATTTCGTGGGATTTTTTTGTGATGTTGCGGCCCTAAAAGCCTGATTTTGCGACAGCTTTTTGAAAAAAAATTGCAGTGAAAGTGTGATTTTTTTTAAAAGCTTTTTTCCCCAATAACATCTCAGGGGCAAGTAAATATGCAAAATTACAGTTGTTTTTAGAAAACATTCTTGATGTGACCACTATGACTGTATTTTGATTCTCTTGATTCACAGAAAAAATGCCATGAAAGAGCTGTATTGGTCATTTACAACGGTCCTTAGATGCACCTGCAGTGACAGGCACACTGGACAGTCAGTTCAAGGCATTTTGATGACAAGGAGTTTATAAAAACTTACTAAATGTTTCTGATGTATCACCAAACGGGAAAAAATCAAGGTCTTAACGCAGAGCTTTTTACGGTGATAGCGTCAAAAACTGCAAACGTCAAATATTAAACAGCCGTCCCCCGGTTGTGTCTTTGTCACTAACGCACACTGGGGGTAAAAATCCTCAATGAAGATGAGACAGATGCATGGAGGTGGAAGAGCTGGTTCATAAAGCACACCTGCTGCAGGTAGAGACCAAGCTAACACTGCACCCCTCAAATAATTACTCAGCCTTTTAGATTAGAAGCACAGCGGGGAAACGTGGATTCTTAATGTCCGGCGGTCTGCCACTAAAGTTTTTGTCTCATCATCGTCTTGTCAAAGAAAGTCAAAACATATGATCTATATCTTATTAATACTGAAAGGGTATTTGAGTATCTATAACTAACAACGTTGTCATTGTCACTTG
Organism: Notolabrus celidotus; assembly: GCF_009762535.1. Lineage (NCBI taxonomy): Eukaryota > Metazoa > Chordata > Actinopteri > Labriformes > Labridae > Notolabrus > Notolabrus celidotus. Next base: position 15,090,604 of record NC_048278.1, read on the forward strand.
TCCTGCCTGCTGTCCCGCTTTTCACCCATTCTCTGTGCATGTGTTGCTGTTGAAAAGTGCCGATCAAGTGAGGTCTTGCGTTTATGTTCCAAGGAAGTGAAATTGATGATGAAACCGATGATGTATTGGGGCTGAGGTTAAGGTGATTGGTCAAATTTGAAGGAAAGATGCGGTGATTGTATAAAATTGCAAGACTGCCTTGATTGTTGCGATCGCAATATCACAACTTCCTGGAGGGACTGGTTTATAAATCACAAACGACCTTGAGATATGCACAAGTAGTTTAGCCTTGTATTCCGCCCTTTTCACACCCACATTCAACCATATAAAGTCAATGCAAAGCACTTTATGAATGAAAATGCCTACAAATGAGCCAAAAGATCAAAGGTTCTTACAATGAATCACCGCAACAACAAAGAGGACGACAGAGAAAATAAAGTTTCTGACACACAAACCTTGGTCCTCGTGAATGAAGCAGAGGTCAGAGAGCACTTATTGTTTGTTTCTTACTGCAGGAGGGTCACAATAAAAATAAAAAATATCGAGTGACTCCACGTCGCTACATGTATCCATCAGCAGTGCAAGAGCATCCATTATTCATCATGTAATGCAGGGTCTCACTGCAGTGTTTTATGTTTATAGGATCCACACTTTTTATTTCACATTACAGAGAGCTCATACCTACGGTGGCCCTGAAGGCCAATAGTAATAAATATTTCAAAAGCGCAAAACACATTTCAGAATCACAAAATAAATTTCAGAATCACAACATGAATTTCAGAATCAGAAAATACATTTCAGAATCAAAAAATACATTTCAAGAAATTGGAAAGGGTAGGACCATGGTACTTGTTTGTGATTGACTAAACCCAAATCTGTCTGATATCAGTCATTTATCATTTCTTGTTTAGATTGGATACAAAGCAGAGCCAGCGCGAAATTTCAAGTGTTTAGCAGGATGGAAGAGCAGCTTGAGTTGTTGGCGCAATACTTCAACAAGGGACATAGGCCTACATATAGTGTGATTCTTGAAATGCTCTCCTGGTATCATGAAATACACATATCAATTGGAACCCTTAGATCACGCTTAAAAGAGCTCAGACTGCAGAGAAGGGCAGATATTCTTTATTGAATGTTGTTAGGGGGGCAATATTGCATTGCCAATATCCCCTGCATGTAAAATGTACGTACGCATGGGTAAGAGTTTGCTTACCTGTAGGCACATTTTCCCGTCAAGTTTGTTTTTATAAATCACAAACTTGGTGTGAAAACTGAAGTACGCCAGTTTCAGACCCTGTTTTGTGCGTACGCAACATTTATAAATGAGACCCCTGATCCGTTGCGTACCAACCTGCTGGATCAGAGACGCAGCCGGAACGGAGCCGATCCAGTGGGAGTTAACAGATTGACTAAAATGGAAACCTATCAGATCTGATAACATGACGGATCAGAAATGGACTGTACACGGATTAGGTGGAATATGGCCGTTGTGTCTTAGTTTCTCATAAAATACAAAATACGCACAATGGAAAAGTAAATGGTCTGTACTTGTATAGTGCTTTTGTAGACTTTCTGACCACTCATAGCACTTTTACACTACTCGTCACATTCACCCGTTGATGGCAGAGGCTGCTGTATAGTAAAGGACCATTAGTATTAGCTAATTTAATTTATACCAAGCGGCAACCTCCGGCCGCAAGAATTTTAGCCAATATGGAAGTGTTAAAAACTGCAGTTTCTCAAGTGTCAGCTTGAGGCTGGCTCTGGAAGTACCGGATAACCACATACACACCAATTCAAAAAAGCCGATCTTTACAACAGAAATCAACACAATTACAGTCTCGTAAAAAAAAAAAAAAAACAGAGTTTAGGCTGAATAGTTCATTTCTTAATTGGAACACATTGTACGAGGGGAGGATTTTTTCATAACGCGTCAGTTTCGAAGATATTACGACTACAAGTTTTCGGTAATGCGAGGCATAGCTGACTTGATTGACATGTGGGAACACTAGCAGACGGCAAGGAGGCTGAAAACCCGCCTCTTTACTTCACACTAGCTCGATAGAAGTTAGGTTGAATTCAGCATTTTCATTATCCGCAGATGATTGGTTTCAAAATAGCACTTCAGAAACAGATGGATGATGTCACATTAATTATACAGATTAAGATTCATGCACAGCGGAACAACAGTAGAAGCAGTTTGTGGTTCATTATCTTGGTCAAGGACACTTTGGCATGTGATTGCCGGAGCTGGGATCAAACCGCCAACCTTATGATTGATAGATGACGGACTCTACCTACTGAGCCACAGACACCCAATGCAAATAGTATCATTGGTTACCAGTATAGGCTAAAAAATTATATTTTGTGCACTCCCAAGTACTTATACGTTATCTTTCACCTTTTTTTTGCTGGAATTAAATTGCCAGTCCTGGTCTACACTCATCAGATTTTAGTTCTATGGCTAAATGTTCAATTATTTAAACAATGATTAGGTACAGATTATGAATATTGCAAGATCTGCCCATTTGTGTTTTTGGATAGTATGTAAGATGCAAGGAAGTGGGTATCTGGCCATCCATATCACAGTCTTGTGTTTACATCTAAACCTGTTAGTGAGACCTGAGTGATGGGAATGAGGAGTGAATCTTAAAGAAGAAAGGAATAGAGGGGAGAAAGGGAGAAATAGAGAGAGAGTTTCTGTGTGTGTGAAAGAACTCTTTCATCTTCACCCCAGATTTCCCTGGCGAAGCCTTCCATGCCAATCCATTTCCTGGAGTTGGCATCAGTCTCACCCAATGGAACAGTGCACACATTCACACTTTGCTCTCTTCGTCCTACTGTGAAAGCCCTGCAATCTTGTATCTACACACAGACATTCACATACGCACACACTACACCCATTGGGATGACAGTGAGGAAATGGCAAGCAGCAGCTGGGGGGGGTCCTTCCACTTCTCCTGAGGAACTGTAGCACCACAGAAGCATCCCTGAGCCCTATCACAACAATTTGTGCCTTGATGTGTATTTGAGCAAGTGTGAAGTCTTTTGCAGGCACATTATGTGAATGGAAATGTTTAAGTCCATCACCGACATACCTACCATGCTTGCCTCATGCTTTCAGCATCCTTGTGTATGATTGTGTGAGAGAGTAAATGAGTATGACTTTGCTTTGGGTGCCTTTTAAGCTCTCAGTAAGAAAAACTGAAGAGAAAAAAACATGACTGGAGTGGTGCAACAAACCACTCAGACCATAATACTGCCCAGCACACTGTAGCTGTTCAAGGCAAGTATCAAGGAGTTACTTTTGTATATGGTGTTACTGCGAGTGTGTTCTATCCATGTGTGTTTCTGTATCTGTGTATCTATGTCCTTTTATTAGCAGGCTTAGCTAGCGGAGGGAAACATGTTTAGATGACTGTTCTCTCTTTCATCACAAATACAAACACACACAGGTGACTGCCAATTCATTAAGTGAACAATTGTAGTCCTGGCTGTATCAACTAGTGCAGAGAAGGAAAAAGCTAGTGGTCCTATCTTGTGCTGTTGCCTAGCGCCCTGATTGTAGCATTAGTGTCATTGCTATTTTTCCACCTGACCCAGTGTGCTAGGTGTGCTAGTGTTGTCAGGTGCGCAATCCCTGGTCCCGCTGTCCACATGCCAGTGTCCATGGGCAAGACAGTTAACTCCAAATTGCTCCTGGTGGCTCTGCCATTAGTGTATGAATGGATAAATGACACATGTAATGCTAAAGCACTTTGAGTGGTCAGAAAACTAGAGATAGCTCTAGCAAACACATCATTTAATGTACAGTGACTCCAATTTGACATTTGTTAATTTTCAGTACTTGCTGTCCAAGTAACTTAAATTGCTGTATGTCTTCCTAAACATTTTTAAATTGTCATCTTTGCTATCCTGTGGAAATCTCCATCTGGATGGACAATGCCAACTTGAGGATGAAAGCTGTGCTGCATGTAAAATTTATTCCAGGCCTTTGCTGAGCTATTAGAAATTCCAATACTTTCAGTTCTGTTCAGCACATAAGCGGCAATAACAGAGGAAGACGGTGAAAATAATGTTTCTGACACAGAGATCGTGGTCCTCGTGGATGGAGTAGAGGTCAGAGAGCACTTGTTGTTTGTTTCTTACTGCAGGAGGGCCACAAAAATAAAGAAAAACAAAATAATAATATCATGTTGCTTCGGCATTCATGTATCCGTCAGCAGTGCCAGAGGATCCATCACTCGTCATTTAGCGTGGTCTCACCGCAGTGTTTCATGTTTATAGGACACAGTTTTTATTTATTTTTTTTGTTAATAAATGAGACCCCAGGTGAGTGCAACTTTAGCTTACCGATCGCTACAACGAAACTTCTTTCTTATGTTAGTAGCAGGCTCCTTCCAGTCAGGATTCTATTTCCCATAACCACCTGCTAACCATACATTATCCCTAACTTATAGATCAATTCAGATAGATGGTGATTATGATTTAATTTTGCGCTAAGACAATAGCCAGTAACTGCAAAAGTTGTTTTTTTCACCTCAAACACAAGTCTAAAAAAATATCATTGAAATGAAAAAAAGCTGTATTTTGTTATTGTGTTTTATTTCAAAAATATGTTTAACTAAATTTTAGTTTCTACTTGAACGGGAAATGGCAGCTTTCAACAGTGGACTGCCAAGACCTTGAAAGTGACTGGCAGCAGGGATGATTAACACAGCTATGGAGATGGTGAAGGAGACTTACACTTGGATATACACAGGCACCCTGCCATGGAATGAACACTGAATATGCTGAAATGTTCTTAAGGGATTTACATCCCATAATTGTCACTGCAGAAATGAGTTAGCAGGGCACATGACAGGAGTTTGGCTACATTCACAGGAAAAAAAGAAAAGATATGTGCCTGTTGTGAATGGGGTATAAATTCAACAAAAAACAACCTCCTATGTATGTATATTAAGTGTCAATTTATTTGCTCTGCTCCTCACTGTAAAATACACACACACAGGGCCCAATCTACTAAAGGTTTGCGTGTATAAAAACACGTGCAAACTTGATAGCGCACGTAAAGCAGATGTACTACTAGTTTAGCCAACTTAAACTTTAGCTGGAATTTGGTTTTCCAAACCCACAGTGTTGACTGCTGCAGTGATGTTAACAAGACGTAGTTTTTCTGACTCCCGTAATGCCTCTTTTCCGGCTGCCAAACAAAACAGTTGTATGTCTCTACCTCCGTTGCTATGGTGTCGAAAACCAGCTCAGACATGTTTCCTGTTTTTTTTTTTGCCGTAGAGTGCCCCTCCATATCGTAATTCTGTGGGCAATCCCGGCTGAACCAAATAATTAGGGACGTGATATTTAAATGAAGATTGTTTTCAGCAGCCACATTTATCAACACTTGATCAGGCGTATGCCATGATTGACCCAGATGCACACGTTTCATAAATGACACGTGAACATTGTCGTAAGCTGATATCTGCACCCAAATCTGCACTGGTTTCTATGCAAGATTGATAAATGAGACCCATTAAGAGTTAGACAACTCTGAGTTAACGAATCCGATATTTTGTTTAAAACTGCAGAAAGTTTGATAGAAGTTGAGTAATTCTTTGGTTGCACCACAGAGACTCAAGGTTCATCTTAAATAATAGACTTTATCGTCCAAACTAATCAAAACATTGTCGCAGATAAGACGTTTTCACTAGAATTGGAGTCTGGGTGTCATCCTCGATAGCTCACTTTCTTTCCACTCTCACATCAATAACATAACCCAATCTGCATATTTCCATCTCTGCAACATCAACCATCTCCGCCCCTCTCTCACCCCTCACACCACTGCTATCCTGGTCCACAGTCTCGTCACCTCCCGTATCGATTATTGTAACTCACTCCTCTCTGGTGCCCCTCACAAATCCCTCGCTAAGTTTCAACTGGTCCAGAACTCTGCAGCCCGCCTCATTTCCAGAACCCCCTCCTTCCACCATATCACCCCCGTCCTCCAGCAGCTTCACTGGCTCCTGGTCAAACTCAGAATCACCTTCAAAATCCTCCTGTATACATGTAAGGCCATCCACAACCTCGCCCCCCTATATCTGTCCGATCTCCACATTGTCACCCCCTCTCGCTCCCTCAGGTCTTCCTCCTCCCTCCACCTCTCAGTGCCCCCTGCCCGTCTCAGCACCATGGGGAGCAGAGAGCTTTCAGTCGGTCTGCTCCCCAACTCTGGAGCTCACTCCGACCAGACATCCGAAACATCGACTCACTTCCCCTATTCAAATCAAAACTCAAAACCCATCTGTTCCAAGCTGCATTCCCTGTTTAACTTCACTGCTTCATTTTAACTTGGTGTTACTTTACATGTTGTCTTTAGTTATTTTATCGTGTTGTTTTTATTGTGTTTTTAACCTCTCTGTAAAGTGTCATTGAGTGCTTAGAAAGGTGCTTTTCAATGGAATGTATTATTATTATTATTATTATTATTATTGTTATTATTATTATTATTATTATTATTATTATTGGCCAATCAGTGAACAGCTTATTTCTTAATGGGGTGTCTGTTTAAGTGCTAACTCCCATTAAAAAACTTAAAAAACTCCCATTGAAAATTAATCTAAAGTATAAAATAACAACAGTAACGTTGAGTGGTGAAATACTCAACTACAACATACTGTACATTAATATGATGGTTCCCTAATGTTGTGCAGATGTACAGTAGTTATCTTGGCTTGTGGGAAACGAAAGTGACACTTCACGTGTTTATTATCCATGTAATCTAACATGGTCAGCGTGTTGTGGAAACATCACAGCTGGTTGAACTCTGTTTCTCCTCATCCTTCAAATGATCCCATCTTGGGGAAAACAGTGTGCCATGACAACCAGTCTTTCACGTAGAACTTTACACCTACTCAGAGAGAGGTGTAAAATTCAAGGTGTAACTTATGCCTAATATGGAAATGGATCTCAGCTGGTGCAACGCGCAAAACGTTAGTAGAGTTTAAACTCCATCCTAAATTAGAAATTATGTTCAAACTAGGCTACATTTGAACTTGCACAGCTGATGCAACGCGGTGCAGGTCATTATTTTCAAACTAAATAAAACTGGTTCTAGAATTGACCCCTGCAGAACTCCAATGTTACCATCAATAAAAGACGAGCATGTGTCATTTATGTGCTCCTCCAAGAATCGCCACCTTAACGTGGTGGAGGGGTTTGTGTGTCCCGGTGAACCCGGGAGCTGTGTTGTCGGGGGCATCCGCCCCTGGTAGGGTCTCCCAAGGCAAATTGGTCCCGGGGGAGGGGCCAGACTAAGAGCGATTCAAAAAAAACCTTCATGAAATGGCAATTTGGGATGAGAGCTACCTCGCCCGGAAGAGGGAGACCGGGGCACCCCCCTGGAGCCAGACCCGGGGGGGGAGCTGGATGGCGAGCGTCTGGTGGCCGGGCTCTCGCCCATGAAGCCCGGTCGGGCTCAGCCCGAAAAAATAACATGGAGCCGCCACCCTGTGGGCCCACCACTCGCAGGGGTAGGCATGGGGGTTGGGTGCGTAGGAGGCCGGGTGGCGGTCCGGGTGGGAGGCCTGGGCATGCTGATCCCCGGTGGCATAGACTGGCTGTTGGGACGTGGAACGTTACCTCGCTGGTGGGGAAGGAGCCTGAGTTAGTGCGGGAGGTGGAGCGATACCAGCTAGATATAGTTGGGCTTACCTCCATGCACTGCTCTGGTTCTGGAACCAAACTCCTGGAGAGGGGCTGGACTCTCTCCTATTCCGGAGTCGCTCAGGGGGAGAGGCGCCGGGCGGGTGTGGGGATACTCACAAGCCCCCGGCTGAGTGCCTCGATACTGGAGTTTTCCCCGGCGGACGAGAGGGTCGCCTCCCTGCGACTTAAGGTTGCGGGGAGGAAGGCTCTGACTGTTGTTTGTGCATATGCACCAAATGGCAGTTCGGAGTACCCGGCCTCCTTGGAGTCTCTGGATGGGGTTCTGGAAGGGATCCCGGATGGGGACTCCATTGTTCTCCTGGGGGGGTTCAACGCCCACGTGGGCGATGACGGAGACACCTGGAGAGGGGTGATTGGGAGGAACGGCCTGCCCGATCTGAACCCGAGGGGTGTTCTGTTTTTGGACTTCTGTGCTAGGCATGGACTGTCCATAACGAACACCATGTTCGAGCATAGGGTGGTTCACAAGTGTACCTGGTACCAGACCACCCGAGGCCAAAGATCGATGATCGACTTTGTAGTCATATCATCGGATCTGCGGCCGCATGTTTTGGACACTCGGGTGAAGAGAGGTGCAGAGCTGTCAACTGATCACCACCTGGTGGTGAGTTGGATCAGATGGCGGGGGAGGCTGCCTGACAGACCTGGTAAACCCAAACGAATAGTGCGGGTGAACTGGGAACGTCTGGCAGAGACCCCTGTCCGGGAGGTCTTCAACTCCCACCTCCGGAAGGATTTCTTGTGCATCCCGGGGGAGGTTGGGGACATGGAATCTGAATGGACCATGTTCAGGGCCTCCATTGTGAAAGCGGCTACTAGGAGTTGTGGCCTGAAGGCCATCGGTGCCTGTCGTGGCGGTAACCCTCGAACCCGGTGGTGGACACCAGCGGTGAGGGAAGCCGTCAGGCTGAAGAAGGAGGCCTTTCGGGTCTGGCTGGCCCAGGGGTCTCTGGAGGCGGCTGACGGGTACCGGGTGGCTAGGAGGGCTGCAGCATCGGTGGTCGTGGAAGCCAAAATCCGGGTGTGGGAGGAGTTCGGGGAGGCTATGGAGAAGGACTTTCGGTTGGCCCCAAGGAGGTTCTGGCAAACCGTCCGGCGGCTCAGGAAGGGAAAGCAGGGCTGGACCCAGGCTGTTTTCAGCAGGGGGGGGGGAACTGCGGACCCAGACTGGGGATATCGTCGGGCGGTGGAAGGAACACTTTGAGGATCTCCTAAATCCAGCCAACACGTCCTTCGAGGAGGAGGCAGAGTCTGAAGACCCAGCGGAGGACTCGTCCATTTCCTTGGCAGAGGTCGCCGAGGTAGTCAAAAAGCTCCCCAGTGGCAAGGCGCCGGGGGGGGATGAGATTCGCCCTGAGATGCTGAAGGCTCTGGACATCGTTGGGCTGTCTTGGCTGACACGGCTCTTCAGTGTCACGTGGAGGTCTGGGACGGTGCCTGCGGAGTGGCAGACCGGTGTGGTGGTTCCCATTTTCAAAAAGGGGGACCGGAGAGTGTGCTCCAATTATAGGGGTATTACACTTCTCAGCCTCCCGGGAAAAGTGTACTCTAGGGTGCTGGAAAGGAGGCTCCGACCGGAGGTCGAACCTCGGATACAGGAGGAACAATGTGGTTTTCTTCCTGGCCGCGGGACAGTGGACCAGCTCTTTACCCTTGCGAGGCTCCTGGAGGGGGCATGGGAGTTTGCCCATCCAGTCTACATGTGTTTTGTGGACTTGGAGAAAGCCTACGATCGTGTACCACGGGGGCTCTTGTGGGGGGTACTGCGGGAGTATGGGGTTCGGGGGCCGCTACTGCGAGCTATCCGATCCCTGTACGACCAAAGTGAGAGTTGTGTCCGCATACTTGGCACAAAGTCGGACGCGTTCTTGGTGCGTGTTGGACTCCGCCAGGGTTGCCCTTTGTCACCGGTCCTGTTTGTAATCTTTATGGACAGGATCTCAAGGCGCAGCCGGGGGGAGGAGGGTCTCCATTTCGGGGAGCTTGGAATCTCATCTCTGCTTTTTGCAGACGATGTGGTTCTGTTGGCTTCCTCGAGCGGGGACCTCCAGCGGGCATTGGGGCGGTTTGCAGCTGAGTGCAAAGCGGCCGGGATGAGAGTTAGCACCTCCAAGTCTGAGGCCATGGTTCTCTGCCGGAAAACGGTGGATTGCTCTCTCTCGGTGGGGAGTGAGACTTTGCTCCAAGTGGGGGAGTTTAAGTATCTCGGGGTCTTGTTCGCGAGTGAGGGTAAAATGGAGCGTGAGATCCACAGGCGGATTGGTGCGGCGTCAGCAGTGATGCGGACGTTGTATCGGACCATTGTGGTGAAGAGGGAGCTGAGCCGGAAGGTAAAGCTTTCGATTTACCAGTCGGTCTACGTTCCAACCCTCACCTATGGTCATGAGCTGTGGGTCATGACCGAAAGGATAAGATTGCGGATACAAGCGGCTGAAATGAGTTTCCTGCGAAGGGTGTCTGGGCTCGGCCTTAGAGATAGGGTCAGGAGCTCGGACATCCGGAGGGAGCTCGGAGTAGAGCCGCTGCTCCTCCGCGTCGAAAGGAGTCAGCTGAGGTGGTTCGGGCATCTGATAAGGATGCCTCCCGGACGCCTCCCTTTAGAGGTGTTCCGGGCATGTCCAACTGGGAGAAGGCCCCGGGGTAGACCCAGAACGCGGTGGAGGGATTATATCTCCCGCCTGGTCTGGGAACGCCTCGGGATTCCCCAGGAGGAGCTGGAAAGTGTCGCCGGGGAGAGGGATGTCTGGGTCAATTTGCTTGGACTGCTACCCCCGCGACCCAACCCCGGATAAGCGGAAGAAAATGGATGGATGGATGGATGGGTGTCATTCCTTCTTGAACACAGCTGTTTTGAGTCTGTATGTAACTTAAGGACCCAATACTAATGTAAGTAATGAAGTTGTCTGATAATAATTACCACTGAAACCTGTAACTTTTAACATTACAAATTAAGAATGGAAAGAGTAATCTGAATCTTGTAGGCTCTAGTAGTATCAGGTAAATTGACCCCTGAAACCAACCTCTTAGAGGTATGGCAAACAGTCTGTTAGGTGAATTATACATGAGTTATAATGTAAATATTAATTTATGTGTTTTAATTATCATAACAATATAGTTAAATGTAGCTCAAGAGCTTGATTTTGGTAAATCTTATGAAGGAAAACAGGGCTGACACCAGCAACAACCCTAACAGCCAACAAGCAGCTCACATGCAGCCTTCATAAAGACCATGATGGCACAAGCTGGAGGAGTCACACACTGCAGTCATAGAAACTATGTAAAGCTAGCATTAGGAATTAAATAACAAGAAGAGAAAAGGCAAAGACTATGTAACAGGGTGTCCAAAGTGATATCAAAGAGAGCCTACATTAATAAGGGTTAGGCCTTCCATCATTAAGCATGTTCTCTTAATGATGAGGCTCTCACTTCTGCACTGATGAAAGAGGGAGAGAGAGTTAATTGGAGTCCATTTCTGCATGACTTAGTGTGTTTGCCAGTGAATTATACATTTGTAATGTTTACATCTGTGCATGCCAACGTGCATGGAGTAAGCCTAGAAATGTCTGATTCAGCCTTATTTTTTCACATCTTTGAAACACCATTTCTGCCTTTGTCCGACAGACCTATTTCCAGACACAGCATACAATCGTCAAGTCCAATTTGCTCCAGGACTAATGTCAAAAAAGGAACTCACTCAGTAACAGCTGACCTCCTTTCAGGTAAGCTAAATAGCAAAGATAGATGTGAAAGTAGCTCTAATGGATGGTTGTTTGTGGCATTAAGTTTTTAGACTTGGTTTTCATTCTGAAAGCCATCACTGTGTGTAAGGATGTGTGTGGGAGAGAGATGTTTACTTCATGTGTGCTAGTGTGTTAAAAAACGAATGACTGTTTCCTTGATTGATGCTGCATGTGAAATGTTACATTGGGGGTGTTTCAACTGGAAATGTTTAAGGTTTGATCCCTTCTTTGGCATTCTAAATACCAAAATGTCCATTGGCAAGACACACTGAACCCCAAATTGCTTCCAGTGGCAAAGCCAGTAATGTGTGAATGCATGCAAATGGGATCAATAAATACTTGATGGCCACTTTACATAAAAGCTTCTGCCACCAGTGTACAAATATGGTGTAAATAAGGGAATGTGACATGTAGTGTAAAAGTGCTCTTAGTGGTCGGATAACTAGAAAAAACTCTAGATTAGTACAGTCCATTAAACATGTGAAACTAATGCCTGAACACTAGTACATTACACTTGACAACAACAACGTCTCCTAGTGTGACAGAAGGATGAGACCCTTTACTGATAAATCCATATTCTTCATTGTGAGCCTATATACTCTGTTTTCCTACTGACATGGCATTGTTAGCTGGAAACACAGGATTTATCTTGCTGTACTAAACAAGAGGGAGAGGGAATGACAAAAACAGAAATATTTCAATAAGGAGAGACAAGTAAGTGAAGTAAAGATAATATTTATTTTGCAAAGCTTGGGTGCTATTGAACTTCTGAGGTTGTCTAAGTGCCAAAATTAGTTCATGACTTATTGTCAGAGTATCTTTGGCGCTTGAACTCTACAGGGAGATAAGATGATCGGAGGGTTTGCAAAACTTGATTACTTTTCACTATAACTTGCCATATTATTTACAAAAATAGCAGTCTTCACTTAATAAGAAACTGCAAATTACAGATTTAATACTTAGTTTTATTGCACTTAAAATAAGGTTGATTGAAGGGCAGCTGCGTTACAGAAACACATACAGAGCTGATGTAACAATTGGGCAACCCAAAACAAACACAGCTTACCAACAAATAATGCTGTTGTGCTCTCAACCTTGAAAGCTTTATTAGGTCAGTTGCTATTATCAGTGTACACCCATGGCCAAAAGTTTTGATAATGACTCAAATATTGTTTTTCACTAAGTTTGCTGCTTCAAAACCCAAAACTTTGATGTTTTGTTCCCTGAGCCACTTAGTTATCTTATAGCAAGGTGCTGGAAAAGGCATTGTTCATCACCAAACTGTTCTTGGATAGTTGGGAGAATTTGGTATTTGATGGTGTTTTGGTACCATTCTCTATTCATGGCTGTCTTCGTAGGCAAAGTCCAGTGGCAAGGTCCTGATGCTTGCTGGGCTTTCTGGGATAATTCTGAAGCCTTCTTCACAACAATTGAATGTATCTCCTTGAAGTTCTTGATAATCCCATAAATGGTTGATTTAGGGGCAATCTTACTAGCAGCAATATCTCCTGTGAATTAGGGCTGAACGATATGGACAAAATTTCAAATCTCGATATTCATGCCAGATAGCTTGATATCGATACGATATGACTATGAGTTCAGTGAAAACTAAGCATTTTTCAGAAGAATAAAAACATCATAATACTAAAGGATGTGGAAAGAGCAGTTTTTTGATGAGAACTCTGTCAGTCATCAATACTAACATAAATAAGAAGAAGTCAAACATTTTACTGCAGCTCTGCTTTAACAGTGGAGGCGCTTCTGGGCTTGCTCAAGTGCCACTCTCTTTTTCCAGCACACTGTTGCATGGCTGATCCAGTTGTCACTTTTCACTGCATTTTCTAGAGAAAATAGATGTACAAAATAATACAAAAATATATTACAACACAGCTAAATAACCACATATTAATGCAGATTGTTCCATCTCTCTCTCTGTCTCTGTCTCTCTCTCTCTCTCTCCCTCTCACACACACACACACACACACACACACACACCCTGTCCCCCTCTCTGTCTCTCTCTCCCTCTCTCACACACACACACACACACACACACACACACACACACACACACACACCCTGTCTCTCTCTGTCTCTCTGTCTCTCTCTCTCAAAGTTATTAAAATAAACATAGTTAAACTTACCTATCGCCAGGTGCAGCCTGTGTCCAAAGCACTGAAGCTACGTCCAGCCATTCACCTCCTAAGCCTTTATCATGTTGGATGCGTTATCGGTGGTCACACAAACCTGTTTGTCCTCCTTCAAATCCCAGTCCGCTAATGCACCTCTCATCTCATGTGCTATATTATCCTCATTATGCTCCCCAGGGAAGAAGGACGGTATCTGAGTTCAGACTTAGCTTGCATTTAAACTCAAGCCTAAACTTGCAAGCTAACAGATTTAGAAATAACCTTTATGTTGCATTTCTTCAAACTAGTTGTTACTGTGATATCTTGGTGGCTCATTATTGCAACTGCAGCAGCAGGGCTCCAAACCGGCCACCATACGTAACTCAGCAAAGGAAAATTCTCCTGAGTTGAAGGTGGGTGTGTGTCTGTAATGCTGCAATCAATGTTTCATTTTTCAATCATTAATAACTGTTAATAAAAGCTTACAGTAATGTACATTTTAACTATGAAATTCTGCCAGAACTTAACATGAATGTTGAGTCTTTCATGTGGAAATAGTAACTTAATTCACAAAATGCACTTACCATGTTTTTGTTGCCATGCTCGCTGCTACATTCTTGTAGTGATGTGTCATGATCAAAAGCATCAGCTCTGAGAGCCGATGCTTTATAGTGAATCAGAACAGTCTCGCATCGAGAGAGAGCTGGCTCCCAGTTTTTTCCTCTTGCTGCTTAGCTCTCACAGTGCTCAGCCCCAGCTCTGCTCACGGCAGAACTTTGTTTTGAATGATAAGAAATTGAATCAGCCCATCCAAGCTCAATCCAGCTTTTCTCAATGCCAACCTGCACTGAGGACATTAATAATGTTTGCTTGAGTTCGGTTGTGGTTCTGTTCTGTGGATATGTTTGCAGTTTTTTGTAAATTTGTGCAATAAAAGTTTGATTAAAATACTACACAAAAGTAAGAATAGTTTTGTAACAGAATAAATGCAGGAAATTAGGCAATTATAAGGCTTCTCATAAAAAAACTGTACATAAAAGTGTTTTCAACACACAAACCATTAGTTTTTGCAAAGTTAAAGTAAAATTACAGTACGGGAGTGTGATTTATATATTTCAAATGTAGTTCAGTAAAAGTTTGAAGCTTCCCCAAAAAATAATACTCAAGTGAAGTACAGATACTCAAAAAATAGACTTATTTGGACTAGTTTAGGGCGTATACATACAAACTTTTGGAGGGACATGACATGGGCATGTTTTTAAAAAGTTGTCAACACTTGACAACACTTTTACTTACAGGACTGCAGATGTACTGTGTTGTATCTTGACCGCCCGTGATGTGTAGATGCAGAATGAATCTTCATGACACTGGCTTGCTTGCATAGTAATACGTTTATTACAAGAATCAAAACCAGTATCGAACAAGCAACGTGGGCCTCTTGGGAGAACAGCTCTGCAAATCTGCTGACTCCCAGAAGGCTGTTGACCAAGACCCTTTATAGGTCTGAGAGCCAGTGATATAGCCTACTACAGAGCGCAAACTAATCTTAATATCTGGTCTTTTGTTGTACTGTCCTTCAGCTCTGCTGACTTAAGGGTCGCAAAAACTTGTCCCTGCAAGTCACAAAACAGGAAATCAATCTCTCTCTAAATGTCTCTGAGAGTCTGAAACAACAGTCTTCTCCCTGATTTGTTTTATGTCAGATACTTATTTTATGTCAGATAATTCAACTGAAAAAAAGCTGTTTATGAACATGGTAGTAAGGTTTCCTAGACATACACAAGAAGCACGTTTATACCCACAACCACGTAGACATGCTGGAACACACTGGTAAATGAAAAAGCAAAACATGAAAGCCCCACTTATACACATCCAAATGACAACTTAAATAAGTATACAGTCACATGTTAGAAAGTACGATCCTTAAAGCATACATGCACACTGAATCACACAAATGCAGACACATGCAGTGATCTGTTGTCCTGGTTGTTTTTCTGCCTTGCCTTTCATGTTCAAAGCTTAGCTTATGATTCCTGCATCTCCGCTGAGGATAGAGCGAGAGCGCATAATCCGTGTGACGGGGTAGAGGTGAAGAGAGAGAAAAAGAGGTGGCAGAACGAATGAAAGGCAGGGAAGAATGTATAATTGAGCAACCTTGGCGATCTCACATCCTGGTAACACGATTAAGACTAACCTGGCATCTAAATATGGAGAAAAATGATGTTCCTGTTGGTTATCATTGCCACAGGCCACCATATTTAACATGATAATATTTCATAATATTTGTTGATTGCTTATTTCCTGTAGGTGGATGCAAGCAGGGTGTTTCTGCAGCTTCCCATGCCTTTATAAACATCTCTTAGAACACAAATGAGGTCACTCATAGTGAAAATAAAACACAGCAAGTCCCCCAAAACCAGCAGTAAAACGTTTGCATGTTGGCTGCACTGGGATGTGAACAGTTGGTTGAGTTAACCTCAGATGGTAGCCATCAATGAAAACCATCAACTGAGATGACGGGTCAGTTGAGCCTCTGTGTGTTTGTGTGATCATAATAAGGAAATTCAGTCTAAAGTATAGATGATGCCAGTAGATATTAACAGCAAAAAGGCCCCAGAATTATCTCTCTATCCACACCAATAGACATGCATGCATGCACATACACACTCACACAGATGCTTTCTTCCCCTCTGGCACAAGAACAAACTCAGCAAGTAGTGACAGAATTTGTAAACATTGGTGTGCGTACGCACATGGGTGTGTGCTCAAATTCATGCATGCGTGCGTGTGCATTTGTGTGCGTTTGTATTTGTGTGTATGTGTACTTAAATGTGTATAGTGGTGCCCGCCTGTGTTTCTGTATGTGTTTCTGTGTATGCCACGTGTCTGTGATGTCAATATACGTGTTGACAGAGACAGCTGGACTTTAAACAGGAGCAGACTGTTGGATAAATAAATGAAGCAGTGGCTTGGCCGCAACCTCTTTTAATACTCAGAGTAGAAATGACCCCTGTTCTTATGCTTAGGACACATTACAATGAGAAAGAATTGGTGATAACTGTCTGCTGCTTTTTTTTTTTTTACCTTTTCAAGCATGTCACTCCCACCTTCTCCAAGTTTGGATATTGTAAGAATAAAGTCAGAACTGTGAAATTATGATGCCGCAAATGTGCGAGATGTGAGAGAAAAGTTAATCGCCTCCCACCTTTACACTTCAGCAGTGCCACTGTGCATTTATACCTGCCATGCTAGCCCTATTAAATTGTGCATTGGATTTAGTTTTTGGACATTTTAAGTTTATATATATATATAATATATATATATTTAAGTTTTTATATATATATATATATATATATATATATATATATATATATATATATATATATATATACATATACATTTATATATACATATACATATACAATTATTGTTCATGTCGGAATTAATGACTGCACTAAATCAGTCAGATTTCAAACTGGGCTTTGTTGTTGGGGCATAGTATGCTCGCTGCCTCTACCATACAGTCTTTGAAAAATTCACCGTCAGAGAACGGCTTGCTCTGTTTCGCAAGCTCATGGGACAGCATGTAGCTTACTTTATTTGGCGATTCTTGGATGGTTGCCTGCTTTGTAAAAATATTATGCCTGGCAATTAAATCACCAAACCCGAAATTACCAATGTCATAATCCACATAGGCACTAACAACATCCATAAACAGCAGTCGGAATTATTAAAAGTTGACTTCCTCCACGTGTTCACTTCACTAAAAAGTTGTGTGAGCCGTATTCATGTGTCCGGTTCTATCCCCTCCAGTGGTCGTGGCTGTGGGCGTTTCAACTGGCTGCTGGCGCTGCACACCTGGCTCTCATCTGTCTGCGCTGGCCATGGTATCTTCTATATTGACAATTTCAACATCTTCGGGAATCGCAGGGAGCTATTTAGGGGCGATGGCATTCATCCAAATCGGATAGGAGCAAAGCTCCTCCTTTTTATGCTCTTTCACATTCACGTGTTCTGCCCAAAGGTTACCAAAACAAATCCTCCAAGTCCACACTCTCTGATGAGTCCAACTACTATTGATGTCAGCACGGTCCTAGCACCCTTGTCATTAGTTCCACATGCTCATCTCCCACTTTTCATGTTGAGCTAGGACCCTCTCAGTCTAACTTTCACTTTCATGATCCCACAAACTGCTCTCTTTCTGATTCAGCCATGGACGAGCCATCGATTGCCCCTATGGTCCTCAGAACCCTATAAATCCCACCTAAAACAAGCGTGTAAAAATAACAATATTGACAAGCCAGCCCACTCTCTGCCACATGTCCCGGTCCAGTACAGTGCTCCCACTGTCGGCCAACTGCGAACTTTCAGATACCTGTTATCTACACCAGGAGATGTGAATGCCAAAGTAACCCCAGTGCAGAAAAACAAAACGCAAATGGAAAAAAAACAAATCAAGTACTGTCCACAATCCTCTTAAACAATTATTGACCAACTACCAGGCAGCATCAAGGATGCAAGATCAGCATATTTCTCAGACATCATATCAAAGAATAATCACAACCCCAAAACTCTATTCAAAGTCATAAAGTCTGTTACCAAGGGACCAATCACTCAAGATCATGAACCCTTACATAACTGGGCTGAAAGATTTGCTACACATTTCATAGAGAAAATGAAAAACATTCTGGCCACCATCACACCGACCGCCGTGACTTACTTTTTGTTAGCAATAATACAGCCCAACTCACCCAGTTCCAACCCACCAACCAATTAGCCCTCAGTAAAATCATTTCTCAGATGAATTCCTCCACTTGTGTCTTAGATGTCATCCCTTCCAATTTTTTAAAAGAGGTTTTCAACACTGTCAGTCCTTTTATTGTATCAATCATTAACAGTTCTCTTACCTCTGGTACCTTTCCAAATACCCTAAAGCATGCAATTATTCACCCACTTCTGAAAAAAAAAAAATCTGGATCCCTAATCTCTTAACAACTACAGGCCCATCTCCAAGCTTCCTTTCCTATCCAAGGTACTCGAGAAAGTCATTTTAACCCAACTTACTGATTTTATGCAACACAATACAATTTTTAGCGATTTTCAGTCTGGTTTTAGAGCTTTTCATAGTATGGAGACGGCCTTAGTTAAAGTAACGAATGATCTTATTTTAACAGCTGACAGAGGCAAGAGTTTGGTTCTTATTCTTTTAGATCTTTCCACAGCGTTCAACACAGTCAGTCATTCCATCCTATTACACTGTCCTGAAACCTGGGTCGGCCTGAAAGGAACAGCCCTACAACTCCTCCACCCATACCCATCCAATAGAACCTTCTCAGTGGTCTCAGTAAACTCCAGCTCATCAAATTTTAATTTACAGTGTGGTGTGCCTCAAGGATCCATTCTCGGCCCTCACCTGTTCTCCATCTACATGCTACCCCTCAGTCAGATCATTCAGAAACATGGAGCCTCCTTTCATTCATTCGCTGATGACACACAGCTGTACGTTCCCCTCCAACACAATAATCCGGACAGCCTTGATGATTTACTCAATTGCCACACAGACATCACAAGCTGGATGTCCAATAACTTTTTAAAGCTTAACCCTGACAAATCAGAAATCATCATTTTTGGTCTTTCTCACTCCACCACCCTTCTCCATAACAAACTCAGTCCCCTCTGCAATAACATCACAATGAAGGTCAAAAATTTAGGAGTGACATTTGACACAGATCTTTGCTTTGACACTCATGTAAAAAATACTGTTAAATCCTGTTTTTTCCACCTCAAACAAATCTCTAAAATAAGACCTTTCCTTCCCCCCCCGGATCTGTACAAAGTCATCCATGCTTTTATTTTTTCTCGTCTAGATTATTGTAATGCACTTTTAACAGGTATCAGTCAGAGCTCCCTCCACAGACTCCAACTAGTCCAAAATGCAGCCGCTCGGATTTTAACAGGCACAGCAAAATATCAACACATCACTCCTGTCCTCGCCAGCTTACATTGGCTGCCAGTCTTTTTATCGTATCGATTTTAAGATTTTATTGATTACTTTTAAAATTTTAAATGGACAGGCCTCAAACTATTTAAGCAACCTTTTAACCCCCTATGTGCCTGGGCGGCCCCTCAGATCTGTGGATGCATCTCTGCTGGTTGTGCCAAGATCCCGCCTTAAAACAAAAGGTGACCAGGCTTTTTCAATCAGAGCTCCAAGTTTGTGGAACTCCTTGCCACTGACAATTAGGCAGTCCACAACCTTGACTGCTTTTAAATCCTCACTAAAAACATTTTTATACAAGAAGGCATTTCTCCAGCCCTAATTCTTGAACTTGCTCTGCATTCAGATGTCTTGTTTTGCTTCTGTCTTTTTTCTCCCGTTTGCACCGTTTTTTATGCTTTGTAATCCTCTGCTTTTTTGTTGTGAAGCACTTTCTAACCTTGTTAAGAAAAGTGCTATATAAATAAAGTTTATTATTATTATTATTATTATTATTATTATTATTATTGTTAAATTGGAAGATAATTTCATGGCTTTTTCTTCTCTCTCCCGCAATGACAAGTTTGTGGCATAGTGAACATGCTTAGTTGAAAAGTGTCTCTTAATGTTGTGTTCCTTGAACACTGCAATGCTCTCTTGGCATATCAAGCAGACTGCCTTTGAACCGACACTTGTGACGAAGTATTTAGAAGTCCACTCTTGATTAAAAACACAACATTCAGAGTCAATTTTCCTCTTTTTAGAAGTATGCATCATAATGTAGTGCTCTGCTATGTAAACATTACTAACCTTTGACACTGACACTGTCAATTTGGGGGTCTTAGTCCAATCTTAATATAGACAGCGCCCTCTGCTGGAATCGAAATAGTAGTACAGGCTCATTGCAGTGATTTATCTGGGGATTCATAGACTTTTATTATTTTTTGTTTTCTTTTTCTATTTCTCCGAGGACGTTGCGGGCTGGCTCGAGATGGTGTTACTTATTCCCTCATACTGGTCCCTTAATGGGAAATCTATTACGTATCAACCAAAAATATGTTGTCTGTCCAAGCAACGTGAGCTACATGGATCGTGTTAGATTCAAGCCCCTATTAAAATGCTTATACAAAAAGCATCCCCCTTAAATGAGGATAAAACTGGCCATGCATAGGTAATCCTACCTTAATTGATGTTTGGCATAAATTTAAAATGGCACACTGTGGGCTTTATGCAGATGGGGTCCAGTCAAAGGGACAACAGGATTTTACAAAGAGTATGCCTCTATAATGTGTCAGACCATTTGTTGTGCATAACTTTAGCAGTGAATTTGATAAGGAAATGACAATTTTTAAAAAAGAAGAGATTACCACTTCGAGTTCTTTGTGGAAAAACAATACATTGGTATTTTTCCTTTTTTTCCAGAGACAAAGAAGTTTCACCAACAACATTTTTAGGAAATCAAACACAGATACTCACCAATATATTAACATTCTGATACCTCTATTTAATAATTTTGACTATTCCTGAGTCTGTTATTATGTTCATTGTGGCTTTTATCAATGGTAAAATTGAGTAGGGCATAGCTTAAAAAAGTGATGGCACATACTTTCACCACACTTTCATCACTTACTTTAACTCTGCCTGTCCTATTAAAATTACTAACCATAGACCTTTCTGGAGTCCCTGAGCTCCATTGTCTCGTAGATTCCTCTGAGCTGCCGTAGACGTCCTCCTGCTGCAGACGTTCTGGACTCCAGCTGATATAGACGTACTGGACTTCAGCGGCAACAGCTTCTACTACTCGTCTCATCACTATCACCTCTCTCTCTTACTCCCCTCTAACTGTCTTTCCAGACCCAACTCAGTCGAGGCATGATGGCTGTCTAACATGAGTCTGGTTCTGACTGAGGTTTCTGCCTGTTAAAAGGAAGTTTTTCCTCGCCACTGTAACTAGCTAAATACTGTGATGTGCAATGCTCATGATGGATTAAGGTGGGGATTAAAAAAATCAATATGAAGTACTTGGCCTACTCACCACTGTTTGGACGAGCCTTAAGCTCCGCGGACTTGTCCACAATGCACTGTATGTCCATTTTCTTTGATCTGTCATTCTCAATAAATAACATGACATGTCCACTCAGTCTATTCTGTCCCATCATGCTCATCAAGGGGTTTTAGTTAGTTTTAACTTGGAGAATGAGCGCTCACTGAGCTGCGCCAGGCAGCTCTGCGTAACTCCTCATCTCGTGCTTGCAGCAGTGTGTTGGGGCGAATTGACTCAAACATGTTCCCAGTTCCATTTAAGCTGGTGAATCTTTGGGACAGTTGCTGGATGATGATATCAGGCATTAAAAACGTTCACCCGAAAGTTGCTCCCTGGGACAGTGAGGCGACTGTCTTCATCCAAGTGACGCCTAACTTTTCTAGAGCAAGAGTGGCGGACTAAGCCTCATCAAATCGCTCTCTAAACTCCATCAAAACACTGATTGCGTTTTGGAGAAGAGTAGATGCGTTTATTTCATTGGCAGATCTTCTGTTTTTTCTCACATCATTCACCTTTTCACAGATGGCCTCCCAAATCGCGTTTTTAACGCTGAGATGTCTCTGCTGGAGTTCACCGATGTGTTTATTTCCCTCCTCCACTAAAACCTCCAACTCCATGTCTTCAAACTTCATTTATCGCTTAAGGCCACTCTGTTCTCTCAAACTCTACATGGTGACAGCCGATAGCACACGCAAAATCCTCGTAGAATAGGTCCGCACCACTTTTGCACTTGTTATCATTTGCGCACGCAGTCTTAGTAGATCACCCGCAACACGCCCAGAAATAGCACGTGCAAAATTATTATTTGCACACGCAAATTAGCGCTCGTTATTTGGGATCTTAGTAGATCAGGCCCTTAGTGTTTAAACCTGTTTTTGTTGTATTTCATGATTTTTGTGAAGCACTTTTTATTTTTGTTTAGAAAAGTGCTAATGTTAAATATTAATAATGATGATAAAAATAAAAATAATTATTATCATCATTGTTATTATGTTAAAGGTGCCTAAAAGTGATTTTTTGAGGAATGTGATGAGGCGTGAATGAGTGAACAGAGGACAGACATTAAAACATATTATTGGGTCCTTTCATGTACATAATTGCTAATTGTATGTTGATCACCATTTCACCAGGGCATCATTACATCTTTAACAGGACTTTTTTTTCCCATACTGCTCATTTCAGGTTGAGATTCCTGAGGATTGTGTTGCTTGATGAACTCTCTGGTCTCTTAAAGCTCAAAGCTCTTTCCTTTCTCTGTGAGTCTTATTATCCCTGAGTAGAAGGGGCTGTTTAATGCTAAGTGCCAATTACAAGCACTTCAAGGTTAGCAGGCCAAGCTATTCTGCACTCTGCCTGCACTTTCTGTAAAGCTGGAGCCAAGCCACCAGTCCTCTCTTTATGACTGTCACTGTGTCTTCCTTTCTCATGCTGGCTAGCCACAGTTAGCCATGATATTTTCCCCATCTTATGGTAACCTCTCTTTCCTTCCACTGAAGGGCACTCAAGAAAGGGAAAGTTTAATTTCAAAACTCTTAACCATTGCTGTGGAAGAATAGAAGCCATTGATGAACTGTGGAAAGGACCTGCATACATGTTTTCTTTCCAGGTTTTGTGTTTAATCTTAATGCAAGTCTTTTTTGCTCATTTTCAGGTGCAAAAGCTGTGCAATCCTTTAGTTAATCAGGCCCTCAGTGTTTCACTGGATCTCAGACTCTGCAAACATAAGTGTATTTAGACTTCACTTCATGGCCACTGTCTAACAGTAGGACACAGTGGCCCTGATTTATCAATCCCCTGTCCTGCGCCAGATCGTCTTGTCCTGTCAGTAGTGAATGTGCCTATACGGAATCTCCAAAGCCAAGCCTGTTTCTTTGTTTTTCCCTTCTGGTCGAGTTCTAAGTTTTTCCTTTTGTTACTTTGTGAATGTTTTCCAGCTCAGCTGTGAATTTTTGTTGTCTTGTTTTATTTATTACTTTATTAAAGATCCTTTGTTGCCAACCTTAAAAGAGTCGTGCTTTTGGGTCCTGTGTGCCAATCTTGTCAGCGTGGTACTCGTCTCAGGCCTTCTTTGAATTTTTTTTTTTGACATCCTTTTTTGAAAAAAATCCTTTTTTTAGAATTATTCCTTTTAGTCTGAGCAAAATGAAGACGCACAAGCAATAATGGGAAGATTATTTTCTAAACTTTTCCTTCAATTGCTAGCCACTGATGAAAAGTCCTGTCCCTATTTACCAATTTCTAAACACAAGGTACAAGAAGCCATCAGGTTGTTTCAGAATCGGAAAGCATCTGGCCCTGATGGGCTGACCAGCGAATTCCATAAATAGCTGAGAGACTTAAAAATAGAACCTTTTTTGAATATGTTCAATCATTCATTTGACACTGGCCTTCTCCCTCCAGCACTTAGAGAGGCCAACATTTCTTTTCTGTTCAAAGAAGATAAGTGTCTAGAAATCACACCCCATATAGACTAATTTCAATGCTTAATATGGTCCCCAAAGTTCTATCCAAAGTCTTGGTAACTCATTCCAAAAAATGTCCTGCCTTATTTAATTAAATAAAAAAATGGACTTTGTTATTGTAGGTTGTAATTTCTGTCAGTCAATAATGTCAGAAGATTGCTAAGTGTGATTCAGTTACGTGTACAGCCCTCTGGACATGGAAAAGGCCCTCAACTGGGTTAATAGCCTTTTCTGTTCCTTACCTTGGAGAAATTTTGTCTAGGCAGTGATTTCAGTCAATGGTGGGTGATACAGGCAATTTACTGCTTTGATACAGTTTACCACATAACTCTCATCTCTTGCCTCTAGCACTATGTAGGTTTTAAGGATACAGTCTTAGAGTGGTTCAAGTCTTGTTTGTCAGAGAGCAGGTTTTCAGTCTGGTTTGGAAATCTGTATCATTTTCCCACCCTTTGCCATGTCCCCCAAGATTAAATTATCGGGCAGTGTTGTTTTTAGCAGATATCTTAGTTTTAGTCTTAGTCTTTTGGATGAAAATGCTTACTAGTTTTAGTCACATTTTATTCATTTCTATATGTGATAGTTTTAGTCCAGTTTTAGTGGACAAAAACTCAACGTTTTAGTCTAGTTTTAGTAAAATAAAAAATAAAATAAAAAGGATTAGTCTAACAAATGAATTACTGGAAATTCTATCAAATCTGATATTGTTTATTGTTATGATAAACAATATCAGATGTATTATACACAAATTGTTCTTTCTCATAGGCTTGTCTTATGTTAAGATAAAGTCAAATGAAGCATGAATTAATATGAAAGATGGTTTATTTATCTACTTCAATTACAGTTGTAAACTTTCTAAATACTTTGACTTGCAGTCTTGTAAGTGTTCACCACAACTACATAACAAATTTCTTCCAAACAAGTGTTTTAAGTTTAAATTATGTTTCAATGTGAATCAGCTGACTGCACACAGAGGAGATGCTCAACTGGCGGCTGCGGCTGGCTGACATGTTTTTATTTTTCTCCACCACCGGACCGATTATGACTCAATTGCCCTCCCGGCTGGCACCTGACCACGTAAACATGCCAATTTTTCTCAATAAGAACGAGTAGACAGAAAGCTGGACACTGTGGGTCTTAAATATAATTCTGTTCAGTTGTCCTGTTGCAGTAAATCCACGTTGCCTGGGCCTTCACTGACTCTGCGTCTGCGGAGATTATTTATGAGCCTGCTCCACATGTTGATATTCAGCGTGTTGGTTATTTTGTACACTTCAGTATGATCTGTAGCTATTCAATACTATCAGTTATATACACTGTGTTGTGAAGGGAAAATTTGATTTAGGGAAAAAACGGATTTGGCATTATTCTTAATATGGAAAACGTTCATGTTTTTTTTAATGATTAATCAATAATTGATCATTAACATTTTCAAAGATCGATCACAGAAAATACATGAAATTTACATCCCTACTTTTTTAAGTGTTGATAAGGGCAGGTTCTGCACAATACCTGACGTTGCGCAGCGTCTTCTTTTTTATAGCAGATTATTCGCACCATAGGCAGAAATGTCATGCATTTTGAACGTCTTGACAGACCACTCACTAACATTTTGCTCCAGTCTTGTCTTGTCAGGGAAAACTCACACACTCCTTGTCATGTTTAGTCATCAGAGAGTCATGTTTAGCTCGTCACTGTCTCGTTATCGTCATGAATAAAAGGGCGTCAACTAAATAATTTCGTCATCATTGACAAAAACAACACTGTTATCGGGCCAGTCCTTTTTCCCTGTACCTTCTCCCTGTAGGGCTGATTTTTTTTAAAACATGGAATGTTTTTCAAGCTATATGCAGATGACTCAAATTTTTACCATATCTTGAAAAGGATGGTATCAAGACATCAAATTCTGGATTTCCTCAACTTTTTAAACCTCAATGAAAATAAGACTGAAGTCATGGTGTTTGGTCATGGTGTTTGGACCCAGTGCTGCCTGTAATGCCCTTGTTTTGGATATTGGGTTCCCTGCGACCTCACGTGAAACTCACAGTTACCAATCTTGGTGTCATAATGGACTGATTTTAAACCAGATATTAGGAAAAATTCTGTTGTCCAATCTTGTTTTTTTATGCTTTTGTTGAGGATTAAATCTTTTCTGCTCTCTAAGTTGGTGTTAATCAGTCCTCTCTTGCATGTTCACCGTAAGTCCAGTTCCTCGTAAACCACAGCACATTACCCTCATCCTACCCTCCCTCCACTGGCTACCTGTTAATTTTAGGATTCATTTTTGGACTTTGTTTGTTTTTAAATCTTTAAATGGAGTAGTTTTTGGCACATTTTTGACCTCCTGCAAGCCTACATCCCCTCAAGGTCTTTGAAATTTGCTGATCAACTGCTTCTGGTAGTCCCTAAGACCAGGCTGAAAACCAGGGGTGACAGTGCCTTCTGTGAGAATGTCCTCAACACCAACACTGGTTGTACTGTAATAAAAACAAGCAGCCTCATGTGCCAGCAAATGAGGGATGTGCGCTTCATCAAGGCCAGGTTAGGGAGCAAGATTTATAGTGTGTGTAAAGCATTTATGAATTATTCCAACCCTGCCTCGCATGCAGAAACTTCCATATTGCACATTATCAGTCACTATTTTCTACAGTGCTGTCACTCTGTCACCATTTAGTGTTTTCACCAGGCACCTAAAATGCTGCCACACAAACAGTTAAAAAGAAGGGATGTGCACTACAAGCCAAAATACTATTAGATAATCACTGGCATCTATTAGGTGTTCATCTATAGTCAATGTTTCTGAATCTCACACCACTACACACATATTTCCAGTGACTGTCGCTAATGTTTTCTTCTTATTTTGCTATTTAATGCATTTAGCATTCTTCTACTCCTTAATGCAGTTTGCATATGGCTTTAAGACGCTCTATAGCCACCGTCAGGCAGGAATACTGTATTACAACCAGGCACTGGTGAAAAATGTTACTTTTGAAATGAGATAGTATTCGCATTAAGTCTTGAATTTTTAATAAATGTTAGAATATTCGAGCATTAGAAAATCATGTCCCATCCCTATTAAAAATTAGGCATTTTCTATGCTAACTTCTCCAAACCTAGGAGTTTAGGATTCCAACACCTTCCTGCTCAACCATGTCTACACTCCCCCAGAAGAGCTGGAGAGCGCTTCTGAGGTTAAGTTCTTTGACTCTTCCAGTGCTTTGACACCATCAGACCAGCTCTGCTGGGTGAGAGGCTGGCAGCGATACATGTGGAGGCTCCTCTCATGTCCTGGACTATTGACTGCAGAGCACAGTTTGTACGCCCACAACACTGTTAGAACAGTGTGGTCAACAACAGTGGAGACTCAGGGGACAGTCCTGTACCCTTTCCTCTTCACTCTTTATACCATGGACTTCAACTACAATACACAGTCCTATCACCTACAGAAGTTTTCTGATGACTTTGCTGTAGTTTAATATACATGTCAGCAGGGGTGAGGGTGACCACTGTTTTCATCCAGAGAGGGACTCTGTTAAAGTTGGATGCCATCTTACACAACATCCACCACCTACTCCATGAAGCACTGGTTAATCACAGGAGTAAGGCCATTGCTAGACTCACTCCACCGAAATGCACCACAGAAAGGCACAGGAAGTCATTCTTGCCTGTGGCCATCAAACTGCACAACTCCACCTACTGAGTATCAAATACTCCATCTGTCCAAAGACTTACTTCTCCCTTAAAAGCTGTAACATTCTCTTTTATGTATTAATTATTTCAATTGTGCAATGTAATTGGTCAACAATCTGTTTAATAACCTTATCAGGGTTTACTTTAGCCGGTATTTACCGACTATTAGTCGGTTTCACGTGCAGTTGTCCGGTATTTGGAGGTATCGTCGGCCAAAATGTCCAGCGAAAAAAATATCAAATATAAATAACCATTATGCTCATAATTTAAGCTGGGTTTTCCCTTTAAACTCCATGTGAAAAAGTGGACTAGTCTTATATTTGGAGTCTACACTTTTACATACCAACATTCGTTCATGACCTTGCTGTGAAGCAGCAGATTTTTTGAGTGTCACCCAAACGCCACACGTTTACTGATTGACAGCGGCACGGAGAAAACAGTCAGACCTGAATACTCAAAAACATCAGGAGAACGCTTCAATGGATTACTCCCTTCAGCGCAGTGTGCAGAGGGCGTTACCAAACATTCACCCGTTACTTGCACGCAGAATTCGGAGCTGAGTCCGGTGCAGAGGTGCACAGAGGACACCGGACAGACATGGCAGGTCACAGCTGCTGGCCCCGGACCAGAGGAGGCTCAGGTTAGAGTGAAAGTGCAGGGCTCACAGGATGATGGACAGAGGATGCTCTGCTGCCTTTCATATTACTACAGAAATTAGACTAAAATAAATAAATTCAGCATGCAGCTGTCATACGGCGCTATTTGACAGCTACCGGACATTTTAAGGTTTTCTACTCAGTGCATGATTCCGTTGTGAATCAATCAAACCACCTTAAAGGTCAAAATGATTACTGACCAATGTGCGTTCTAATTGTCTTTCTTGTGTGGCAGACGGCACCTTTAGTTCAGGTGCTGCTCGTGAATGCAGCTCCCTTTTTCCCTCTGTGCCCCTCCCTCCTCAACTCAACTCAACTCAACTCAACTCAACTTTATTTATAAAGCACTTTAAGAACAACAGCAGTTGGACACAAAGTGCTCTAATCAGGCACCTTAAAGAATGCAGCTGGAGCCTTCTGTAGGCCTCTTGCTGCTGCTACCGCAGCCCTGTTGGGATCCCCTTAGTAGTCCTCCACTTAGCTACAGCTCAAAGGTGGTGAGTAGGGTGGCTAGTAGGGCTTTTTGTGGTAACACTAATGATTTTAGGTATGGTTTTAATGGCAGTGTCTATTTCTCTTTGCAGATATAGACCTGCTGCTGTTTTTGCCCCACTTCATTCTGGTTGTTTTGTTTCTTGATTGTTTCATTAGTCTTGCATTTTGTCCCTAGTTAGTTTCCTAGTTTGATATTGTTTGTGTTGTTAGTAGTTGCTTTACTTTAGATTGTTTAATTAGTTTCCATTAGTTTTATTCTGCTCTCCAATTAGTGATTTAGTTTATTTACCAACTGGGTTTGCTTGTTGTTTTCTTATTTAATTATTTTGTTTCTTTTAGAAGTTGAATCCATTAGTTCAGGAGGCTAGGCACCCTGGGTGAGGGCCCTCCACCTGTTGCATACGAGTTTGACTCCGTGTCCGTGTTCGTGTTCGTGTTCGTGTTCATGTCCCCGTCCAATGTGAGTATGTGGTAGCACCCCCTGCACCTTCCTTTGTGTAGTCTGCCTCCCTTCTGGTAGCCTCAGCTTACATTTAGTTGATCTTGTTTAGTTTAATTTGGTTGGTTAGTTTATGTTGGGGGTTCATTGTAGTTTTTAACAATAATTTTAACTGTTGTAGAAGGCCTATTTTAAATATTGTAAAAATAAAATACTCTTTAAGCCTCATTATTTGTTTGTTAATTTATTGTTTTATTTTATCATTTTCTCCTCTCAGGTAAATGATAAAGTTTTGCCATTCTTTCCTTTTGATTTAATAAACTTTTAACTTATTTTGACACCCTGTCTCTGCCTTCATCAGTCCTTACCTGTGTGACCTTATTTAATTAAAATCAAGTTGCTCTCTAGTTCCTGGGGTGCAGGTCCCCAGGTGGCCTTGCTGGTTATCATTTATGTTTACACATTTAGCTACAAGTCCACCTCACCACACTTGCATGACATAAACGTTTGTGCTTATTAGATCATGACGTGCTCTTCTCAAACTGCACTTTGAGAAAAAGTGCTGGTCCGATGCGCTACAATGCAATCATGTCTTTCACTGCCAACTCAGTTTATCACCTCATAAAAAAAACTATGTTTTGTATTTTATGTTTTTTGTATTTTTGAAATTGTTTTATTTCTGTACTTCATGTGAAGCCGCTTTGAGTACAAGTGCTATATAAGTCCTACCACCAATAATTGTTAACTATTTTTGTTATTACTGTTGTTGTTGTTGTTGTTTTTATTATTAATCTTGATATTATTATTGTGTGTATGTATTGAAAGTAAAAAGGGTATTATGTCTACCACAGACCTTTATGGATCATTACATGTAGACTACCATGAGGGCTTTCCTAAGTACTGACCATGGAAAATAAAACCTTTTTTGAAGTACAGATTAAACCAAAAGACAGAGAGGTCATGGATGATAGGGTTTTTGTAAATGGACCAGTATGAGAATAGTCAAAGCAAACACTGTATATCGAAAGTCGTTGAAGGAGAGGGTCTGTAAGTGGTACATTCGTTGGAAGCAGTGAAAGACAGGGGTCATGAAGAAAGCTGCAGCTTCAGGGAACCATAAATCCTCCTATCTTTGTCAGTCATACTGTACTGTTGCTGCCAATTTGAAATCATCAACACGCAGAAAATTAACACCAGAAAAAAACAAAACTTTATCCAGGCACATGCATTTTCAGCCTTCATATAGCCCAGGTTGACAGCATTTTTAATATTTTGTTCTTCTTTCCTTGTTTTTTTTTTTTTTTTTTTTTTAAGCTCTGACATATATTTGTATTTTTCAATCCGTCATCAGCACCACAAGCAGCACTTTTAGGTAATTTCATCATTTTCTCTCATTTCAATTTCCATCCTCTCCCTTTGTCTTTTCATCTATTTAGCATCCACAATCTGCATCCACCATTCTGACACACACATCAGCATAACAAAAAAAATGCCATGTGCTTAAAGGGTTAACTTGTTTGCTGTTTAAACAGCCTAGGTTTAACAAAGTGACAAACAAACAGTAATCCCTCCCTTTCTGTCTGATTTTTGCTTGTCTTGCCTTACCTCTGCATTTTTTTTCACTCATGCCTTCATTTATGCATTTTCTCTCTTACTTTCTTTGTATTTTACTCATCCTCTTATTTTTTATAACCCTGTCTCTTCACATTCCTGATGCCTCCTACTTATATTCTATCCATTTCCATCTTTACACTAACCTCTCCCTATCCTAAATGAGTTACTCACATTCCTCTTCCCTCTTGTCCTTTCTTTTAACCCTATCCTCTTATTTTTTTTTTCTTGTTTACATTCTTATGAACTCATCCATTCTCTTCTCTCCTCCTTTCTCTCTTTACCAACAGCACATCTGGGGAATTTATATTCAGAACCATGGACATCGCTTCATAGAAAAAACACAGTGTTGCAGTGCCACCTGTTGGCCAGAATGAGCACTGCAAATACTTAATATTTGGGAAGAAAATGGTCTATGTTACTCAGGACAGATATCTCCCTGATGTGGCTGTGATATTAAAGCACTGAGCATGTGATATGCTTGTGCCCAGAAACGGCAACACAGGCAGAGGAAGCTTTAATCTGACCTTTGTATCATTCTAAATATGTCTAAATAATGTCTGAATGATATAAGATTCTGCCAGAAGATCTATGACAGAGTTTAAGCTGGCAGGCCTTGAGGTACCAGCAACCAAATGTAATCTTGTGGTTTCATTCCACTTCATGTCAGCCCTCATAGATGAAGGGAAATTGTGAAGTGGTTGTTCCAGAATGGAGATCTCAAGTCTAATTGTGTGCATGGCAGCAGAAGGGAGGACACAATAGCATCTACTCCCCTCAAAGACAAGGAATTTAATTGCAAGCACATATGATTTGAATGTCAAGTAGCAGAAAAGTAGTGTGTGTGTTTCTGTGTGTGCATGCGTCAACAAAAGGGAATAGTAATAACTATGTTGGCATTTAAACTAATAGCAAATGTCAACAAGGGAGGTGGTTGGTACTTATACCCATTGTGTGTGAGTGTTAATAAGTGCTGGCGAAAGTGTGTGTTTACATTCATGACTGAAAGCCAAAAGTTCAGCTAGTCACACATACACACACTTGACAACACAAATTCCCACAGGCGGGCTGTTACACTGCAGGGATTGCCAGTGATCTGTGACTGGGCTCACACTGGGCTCAACTGGTTTGTGTCTCTGTGTCCCATCCTTCTGGGAGGCCAGTTCATGTGCTTACACATAATTTGTTACCTCAAAGTTGTTTGGGTCTTATTGTGTATTTTGTATGGGTTTAGGCTTTTGTGAGGATGAATAAATAAACAGAAAGGTAATGCAGAATGGTTTCAAGGAGGAAGAAGGGAAAGATACAGACAAGAAAATATGTCATCTCCCCATTTTGTTTCAACCCTCCATCACTTGCCCACAGACAGCAGTGAGTACCTTGGTCAGAAAAAAAGGTGTTCTGAAAGATTGGACATTCATAAGAGTGAGCCAACAGAAAGCCTCAAAAGGAAACACAAGACAAAAAGAGAGAGCTTTTTCTCTTGTAGATCCAATGTGTTATCTGTACCCAAATGTTTAACAAGTAGCACTTTTTATCATAAACAAAAAACACAATATACCTCCACTTCCACTGAATCTTCATAAGAAGAACCTGGAAAAAAATAAAAGGAAATTGTGCAAGATCAACAACTCGGTTGCCCTTGAATTTGCTCCACTGTAAATTGACTTATTTGTTTATATTGTCTGTCAGTGGTTTCCCATTCTAACTTCACAGATACTAAAAGGACTAGAATAATTTTGTTAATACTATATAATAATTCCCTCATATATACCAATTATAGTGCATAGCCATAGTTGCATAGTTTGGACAATTTATTTGCTTCAGTAATGACAGTGTACTTTTACTATTGTTTATTGGACTGTGGGAGGAAGTCTGAATACCCAGAGAGAACATGCAAGCTCAACACAGAAAGGCACCTGCCCGGCGGCGGATTCGAACCATGAACCTTCTAGCTGTGAGGCAATCGCGCTACCCACTGCAGCCGGGATGACATCACAGATGCCCTCTTCCTGATCTAGGACTTCAACCATGTATTTTCTACATAGCTTATTTTGTCTTCTGTACATATTTTTATTATCATTATTTTCATTGTATTTGTATTCATATCTTATGAATTACTTTCTTCTTTTAATATTATTTGATATTCTTACTTATTGTGTATAGGACCAACTGTAATGACTGAATTGAATAAAGTATTTCCAATTCTGATTCTGATTAACATCTCACTGCTGAATCATCACCAGATCAACTGTCAGGAACTAGGCTAACACTTGCCAGGAAGGTCATTAACGACGAGGTAAGCTAACAACTGTCAGGAACTAGGATGATGACCCTACTTAGGACCTATTGTGACTATCTGAACACAGCTACGACTGTTAGAGGCTTGTATTTTCTAGCTCTTCCTCAGTCTGGTCAGAACTGAAGAAGCCTTTTGGAGGAGAGGTGAAACATCTTCAAGAATTTTGACTAAGTCCAGTTTCTTTTGGGATCAAGCTATGAAGAAGCTAAGCTAAAAAAAGTCCCGTATATAAAACATGTTTCAGCGTAAGCTATAGTTGTATAGCTATGTTTTTCGCACTTCACCAATTAAGTGCAACTTGCTGGTTGGAGTTTCCTGTGAATCACTCTGTAGGAAAACAGTTTTAAAAGGTTGTATTCAACGAAATTGATGAATCATTACCGTGCAATGGTTTCTGGAGTCATTCTTGCAAGTTTTATTTTACTTCCACATCAAAAACCAGACACCAGATGTGACTTAACATAATGGAGTCCCACCGATTAAACTAAGGTTCAATATTAATAAACATGGATCTAAATGCCAGTTTTGACAATATAGAGGAAGACAATATTTAATCATCTGCGTATGATGAACTTCAAGATTTAACTGCAAGACTGTTTCATATCAAAGAGAGCAGGAAAAGGACATGATTAGGGGAAGCAACAGCCCAAAGGAGATACACGAAGTTGTAAGTTATATGTACCTTACACAACCATACTAAAAATATATATTTAAGCTTGGTATTGTTTTTTCCATAGTTGTGCACCAGTAAAAAGGCAGCTGCCAATACAAAAGCTTGAAAGACACTGTTTTTAGATCATAAAAACAATATATTTCAAGGTTCTTTTAAATGTGACTCTCTGACTGACATCAGATATACTGTACATATCAACAGTAGCCCTGTGGAAAAAGCCTGAAGTTTATGTGAAAGAAGACAGTTATTTTTTATTTATTACCCGGCTTTCTTGCTGATCTTCCTGTTGTGTAAGATGCTTGATCCTGATTGGTCAAACCCCCTTGAAAAACCCCTTAATAACTAGCAGAATCTAAATGTGCTGGAACTCTTTTGCACGGATTGATTTGAAATGACGTGTGATTAGTTTGCCTCTGTTGTTGCTCATATAAGTGAAAGTGAACAACCCTTGTCAAGGGGTTTTGACCAATCAGAATCAAGCATCTTACACAACTGGAAGATCAGTAAGAAAGCGTCATAATTATTGACAAGTACCTCCTACAACAACACTTTAGAATTTTGTACATTATGTGTTCTCTGTTCACCTACAGTTTTCCTTTTTAAATGCTTGCCAAAATTACACACTGAATCTTTAATTTAAAAAATGTACTTATTAATTGATTGCTGGGAGGAAAAAAAAAAGTACTGTATATATTGAGAGGAGAACACTTTTGTATTAGAGTTTCAGTTGGTTTGTTACCTTTGTCATGAAATTGCATTAAATTCTATTGGATAAACTAGGTGCCAATTGTATATGCTAACTGGTGGAGTAACTCCTTAGGTCGGGGCATCCAGCAAATCAGCAGAAGAGATTAAAAAATATCTGAAAATCCACTCAACAACCTTAAAAAACAAAGAACTTGTGCAGACAACTGTGCACAGTTAGACCACCTCACTCTTAGAGCAGAGGAACCCCATGTCTGCCTGTCACAGAGCACTGACCACAGTAGGGGGTCAGACACAAATACCCAGACACATACACTCAGCTTGACCACCCATCACTGCCCTCTTGTTACCATCAGCTTCCACAGCCACCTTCACTCCTCTTTTGCACACTTCAGTGATTATCTTTCCTCTTTCCTATTCATCCCTCCCTACTTTCTTTGACCCAACCTAGCTCTCTGCGTTGCTTTCACTTTTTGTTGTTACTGTTGCAGCCTGCCCTCTCAATTTTTTCCCTCCACAGTCTTAACAAACTTTCCTCTCTCACACACATTTACATATATAATACCTGGACTTCTTTCTAGACTTAATTGCTGAGATGCAAAGTAATTTGTTAACTAATTTTACTCACCTGATAAGTCAGATGTACGCTCAATCAAACATATGACTTGGTCGAAGGAGATGGCTGTTTAAATGAGCTTGAGGTTACTGCCTGTTGAAAGAAAGTTTTTCCTTGCTGCTGTAACTAGTTACATTACTGTGAGGTGCAATGCTCATGATGGATTAAGATGAGATAAGACTGAGTCCTGTCAGTACAAGCCTGTGGGAGCAGTGTTATGATCTGGAGTTTTCTTCCCTGATGGCACGGGCATGTTCCAAGATGACAATGCCAGTATTCATCGGGCTCACATTGTGAATGAGTGGTTCGGGAAGCTTGAGACATCATGTTCACACATGGATTGGACGCCACAGAGTTCAGACCTCAGCCCCATTGAGAATCTTTGTGATGTGCTGGAGAACACTTTGTGCAGCGGTCTGACTCTTCCATCATCAATACAAGATCTTGGCAGAGAATGAATGCAACTCTGGATGGGAATAATGTTGTGACATTGCAGAAGCTTATCGAAACAATGCCAATTGCGTGCCGTACTCAAAGCTAAAGGCAGTCCAGGGAAATATTACAGTGTGCAACTTTTTTTTGGACAGACAGTGTATGTAATTGATCAATATGTCAACAAGCCAACATGCGCTGCTTTAGCTTTGGCAGCATTATTGGCGACGACTGTGACTGTGCCTGAGGAGGGTAAATATTTTAGTGTGCTCTGGACCCCAACCCAATTAGTGTTCTTTTGATCTGGCAATGCTGATCAAAAACACAAAGACAAAATGTACTGAATAAGTGTTTATTTGTCTGCACTACTCTGTGCCACAATCATAGGCTTGGAACTATCTTTCCACTAGTTATGAAACATATAGAAATCTCTCTGCTCATGCCATATTAGAGCAGATTTCAAACATGTCTGGCCATATTAAGTAGCCCAGAGTCAAATCTATGGCCTGTAGATATTCGGATGAGGGAAATGGCAAAACTAAATAAGAAAAAAAAAACAGACAGAATTACACAAACAAAACACTTCGATTTTATGTGAATATATATTAGAAATAAATGAGGACAAAATAATTGAATAAATATGCAATGATAATGGATAAGATAATAACATCAATAAATGGTAAATAAATGATTTGATGAAAATATTAGGTCAAGTTATTTGACTTGGAGAATAAAGTTCCTGTGAGGAACTTTCAGCTTGTGTTGTTTGCAGGTGTGTGTGTGTGTGTGTGTGTGTTTATAATATTTATAAACTGTTATACTGGATTAGTGATATAGCAGACGACATGCACTCGCGTTGGTGGATATGGAACTTGCATCCTCTAAACTCTCTCTCCACTCCCTGGTTTGCTCTCCACTCCCTTTGACTGCCTCTAACTCCACCTCTAACTCGGTTGTTATTAACTCTGTTAGGATCTGGATTCAAATTAGGAAAAGCCTCGGCCTTCACAGGGCCTCAGACCTCTCCCCCATCGTAAACAATCACCTATTTCTGCCATCTTGCACTGATTCGACCTTTCATACTTGGTCTGACAAAGGGATAGCAACACTTAAGGACCTTTACCACCAAGGGACTTTTATGTCCTTTCCAGAGCTCTCTAAAAATTTCGACTTATCTGTTCAAAATCAGAACCCCAAATTCCCCAGTCGTCCCCCGGAAACTCTAATGGACTCTGTACTGGCTCTCGATCCTGACGAAAGCGGCTAATCTTGAGTATTTACAACCTCATTAATGTTACCAGTAACAGCCCAGCGCCCTGCCCCAGGGACTCTTGGGAGCAGGAGCTGGGAACCACGCTTCCTGGTGTTTATTGGCAACAAGTTTTACGTTTGGTTCACTCCTCCTCAATCTGTGCAAGGCACGGCCTCCTACAGTGTAAAGTTGTACACAAAGCTCACTACACTAATTTGAGATCTAGGATTTACCCCAATGTAACTGACTCATGTAATAGGTGCAAACAATCCCCAGCTGACCATTCTCTTGGTTCTGGTTCTGTCCCAGGCTTGCCACATTCTGGTCCGAAATATATTTTAAATGCTTAGCACAGCATATTTTATAACTATCACTCCTGATCCTCTGTTGGCCTTGTTTGCCCCGCCCCCCCCCGCAGCCTGTTACATCTAAAGTCATGCAGACTGTTCTTGCCTTTACCACCCTCTTGACCAGGCGACTTATACTTCTCAAATGGAAACACCCTCAACCTCCGTCTCATAACAGATGGGTGAAAGAGTTGTTACTGTCTATTAGACTTGAAAAGCTCAGGTTTTCCCTTAATGGTTCCTCAAACACATTCGATAAGACTTGGAGCCCTCTCTTGAATCATATTGAATCTTTGACTTCCCTGCCTGATTGTGATGACTGAGACCCCCCCCCCCCCCCCCCCCCTTTCATTTTATTTATTTATTAATTTTTACATTTGGGTTGGATTTTATTATTTTCCTTATTCTTTGAAGTACAAGTAGGATGGGTTTGTGGGAGGGAAAAAAGAGGGAAAAAATGGGAAGAATGGAAGTCCTCTGCACCACATTGTAATTTTCCTTTGCTACCATTGAACCTGCTTCCAATAAACAAAGTTATAAAAAAAAAGAGAGAGAAAGAAAACATCCGCTGCAGAGCAACTGACAGGAAGAAAGAAATGAGGGAGACCCAGGAAAACCTTTTCCTCAGGTTCACCTCTCATAATCAAATGGGCATCCTCAGCTGTGATAAATACCCCTGGTCACATGGTAAAGCCGTTAGTTTTTATTAGCATCAAAACAATGTGGCTAAAACGCTAGTTTTGATTAGCATGCAAATGCGTATGGCTAAACAACGCAGATATTTACATCTGGGATCCTGTCCAGCATTCCTAGCAACGAGCAGAGCAGGTGAAAGCAACTTTGAGTTAGAGGTGAATTTGACATTTGACTGGAGTTTTTTTTTCCCAAGATAGTCCACTGTGTGAATGCCAGAATAACGTTGTTATTCCTCCAGCTTTGTATTAATATGCATTTGAAGTGTTTAGGGTGAAACAACCCTTTAACCAGCTGGCCAAAACATGTTGACTTATCTCAGAGGGAGAGTTTATATAATATTCCCACTGCTCGGTACATTTGAATTCATGGACTGAGAGAAACAGTGTTTATCTGTGTTCTGCTTCTCTTTTCTTCTGTCCTCTTCCACAAGCATTCTGTTCATCTGGAGGAAGATGAAAGGATGACTTTTGCTCATTGATATAAATAAACGGAGAGAGGGGGGAGATTAGACAAGGCCGTGTAGGAGGAAATATATCCTTGGGGCAAAAGAAGGAGTAAGAGAAAATGATGAATGGACCACAGGGAAGAGAGGAGGTGGAGGGTGAGGGCTAGAGGGAGGTGGAGAATGAAGAATGTAGATATGCAACCAGAGGATAGAG
This sequence comes from Notolabrus celidotus, assembly GCF_009762535.1. Lineage (NCBI taxonomy): Eukaryota > Metazoa > Chordata > Actinopteri > Labriformes > Labridae > Notolabrus > Notolabrus celidotus. The sequence continues at coordinate 15,129,248 of NC_048278.1, forward strand.
AAGAAAGAGAAGAGCAGAGGAAGACAACGGAGTAGAGGAGTAACACAGCAAAAACTTGAGAGTTGAAATTCCAGGGTTAAACATTCCAGAGTTGATTTTAACTCCCAAAGTGTAGTTTTAACTATTTCTGATTTAATTTGTGTTCAGTGTTGTAGTTAATTGACAGAGTTGATCAATCAGTGTTAACACAGAGTCAATCTTAGCTCCGCCAATGCAGGTCCCCTGCACATTTCACCTCGTTGGTTGGAGACACAGAGACAAGCTGGCTATTTTTCCTCCTTTCATGCGGTTTTAGACGGTAAGTCAAATTAAACCTAACTACCTGAAATATATATTAACTGATGTTGTGAACTGCTGTTTGTACAAAATACATCTGTGAAGAATATATGCTTTACGAAGCACGTTTGTAAGCATCGTATCCCATGCCAGGCAAACTGTTTTCTCATGGCATTTGATGAACTTTTCAAAGCATATTTTGTGTTGAATTTGTCTGATGTTTGTATATGTTTTATGAATTAAAAGGCAAATTAAATGTCATGTGTGACAACCCTGGGGCTTGTCTTGTTGTTTTTTGTGTCTCCCTCTTTTCTCCCTGGGTTGTAGGTTGGCTAATCAGGCTTATTGAGCCCACCTGCCCTGCTCGAACACATACTTGGTGCTGCAGCCCTTCAGCCACTCTGACTCCGGCTGGCTCCGCAAGTGAGAGGACATCTCCTCTTTCCCTGTTTGATACTATTTTCACACGAAGAAGTGTTGAAATCAACTCTGTGGGAGTCAAAACAACAACACCAGCACCGACACCAACAAGTGTTAACTGAGCACTGGTTCAGTGTAATTTACTTACTCCTGTAGTGTTACTGATGGAAGTACAATGTATACCTACTTAGTGCTCTTTAAACCCATTGTGGTGTTATCATTTTACAATGTAAGAGCTAATTGGGTGACACTGTCATAGTGTTAAAACTTTAACTCTTTAAAAAGTGTTAATTTAACACTTTCAGTGGTTCCCATATAAACTCCGGAGGGAATTAAATTTGCGATTTCAAATTTGCAGTGAATGCAAAAGGAAAGAGGAGGAAGTGCAAAGACAGCATGTAGAGGAAAAAAGCGATCATTAGAATGCACAAGAGTAAAAAAAAAAAGAGGATTAACTTTGTGGAAATTAAATGTTCCAAAAATATGATTAGAACTAGAATCACAGGGTGCAAGTCATTGAATGTATGTGTATGAGAATGTCATTCAAAAGAGCAGGGTTAAGAAGTAGGTGACAGGCCACTTACCATGGAGTACACTTTACCATTCCAGTCCCATATGCAGTTCAATCTGGCTGTCAGTACTGTTTGTGTTAGGATGGTATCAGTACTTTCCTGGACTGGGGAGGGTGGGGGGCACACAGGTATGTGGTTCCTAAATATTGAGTTATAGACATAGAGCTTGGGTCTGTTGTGGAGTTTCAGTTCTTCCAACCAACCACAGAACAACCAGACACTTTGATGCCAACAGTTTTAATTCTGTGTTTAAGGCTCGCTGACTAAAGGGGTCTATGGCGGAGGTCCATACAGAGGAGAAAAGTTATCTTTTTTTCAAGGTACAATTTCTGAGTTTAGAGGTTTTGCATATGCTATGACACGATTCCTATCAATAGTTTTTATAGTTTCCTGATGAAATGTCATTGAATGAAAGCAAGTATGAAGCATAGACAGCATCTTAAAACTCTACTTAGTCTCTACTTAGGGAAGCAGAAGTACCGCAGGAATACCGCAAATTACAGTGGACACTGCACCGACATTGCAATATAACCTGGTCTATTTAACAAAAAAAAAATACTGGATAGTCATAAAAATAAAGTAACACATGTACAAGTAGAAAGTTTGCTTTGGTTTGTTTTTAAACCGGATGGTTACTTCTTCTCTTTGAATGGAATAAGATTACTCTTGTGTCTTCTTGTCTGCCCTGGCTTTGGCAGGAGAGGAGAGGCAGCTAGCTTTTCTGCTCTCCTCTCTCATATCTCACCACTAATAAGGGAGAACTAGCTTTAATTCTCTGGCAGTTAAACCTCTGCCTGCTCACAGGCACCTCTGTGCAGTCATATGAATTTATCATAGCTGTAAATGAAGACCCTTTATGTTTTAGTCTATATGTGTTCGATATAGGGGCATACCTCCGACCAGCCTATCAGCCGCCGAGCTGAAGTCTTGCGAGATCACGCCCTGGAAAATGAGTGTATCTGTAAGACAGACAGCAGCAAGTAGCATCCAACACAGACACACTCTCAATAAGCACAGAAATACAAAAGAAATACAACCACAGTCGTAACAAATGCCAATTAAAGTTGATAGGGCTCAGTCTGGGCTTTTGGGCTGCCAGAATGAAGAGCAACACATCCAACAAGAAAATTCATTAGCTCCCAGCCTCCTTTCAGGAAGAGCAGTTTACCAGCAAGCAATCTGAGAGATGACTCCGATTGAGGGCTGTAACAGGGGAAATGAATTGTGGTTTCATGGAAAAAAGACAGAGATTTGCGATTCCCCAAACATCAGGTGTGTGAAGTAGCTTACATGTTAGGGATCTGAGGGACTGATCTCAACTCAGGTGAAAAGTTTTAGTGGCGTCTTTGATTCCTAAATGTTAACGAGTGTTAAAATGCCAATGAAGACCCTGGAGAGACTGGTCCTTGGTCACCTGAGACCCCTGGTAAGATCATCGATGGACCCGCTGCAGTTCGCCTACCAACCTGGCACCGGGGTGGATGACGCTGTCATCGACCTCCTTCAGAGAGCCCTCTCTCACCTGGACACGGCTGGGACCACACTGAGGATCATGTTTTTTTATTTCGCCAGTGTCTTCAACACCATACAGCCGTTGCTTCTGAGGGACAAGTTTGAGCACTCTGGAGTAGATCACCTCCTCACGGCCTGGATTCTGGACTACCTCACCGATTGTCCGCAGTATGTGAGGGCCTAGAGGTGTCAGTCAGACACCATCGTCTGTAGCACGAGGGCTCCCCAGGGAACGGTTCTGGCTCTGTCCCTGTTCAACCTCTACACTGCAGACTTCACCCACAACACAGCAAGCTGCTACCTGCAAAAGTTCTCTGACGACTCCGCCATTGTTGGCCTCATCACCAATGGGGACGACAGGGAGTACAGAGAAATGACGCAGGATTTTGCCAGAGAAACCACCTCCAGCTCAACGCAGGAAAGACCAAAGAGCTGCTGGTGGATTTCAGAAGACGCAAGCCCCCTCCTCCCACACCAGTGAACATCCAGGGAACAGACATGGTACCTGGGTGTTCACCTGAACAATAAACTGGACTGGTCAGACAACTGCAACACACTCTACAAGAAGGGACAAAGCAGACTCTTTCTGCTCAGGAGACTCAGGTCTTTTGGTGTGGAGGGGGCTCTTCTGAAGTCCTTTGACTCTGTGGTGGCATCAGCCATCTTCTTTGGAGTGGTCTGCTGGGGAAGCAGCATCTCTGCTGCTGACAGGAAGAAGCTGAACAGACTGGTGAAGAAGGCCAGCTCTGTCCTGGGCTGCCCGCTGGACCCTGTGGAGGTGGTGGCTGACAGGAGGATGGACAACACGTCACACCCCCTCCAGGAGTCCATAACAACACTAGGTAGCTTGTTCAGTGACAGACTTCTTCACCCGCAGTGTCTCATGGAGTAATATCGCAGTTTTTTTTCTTCCTGCAGTGGTTAGACTCTATAACAAGTTTTATATATATATATATATATTTGCAGAACAATAACTTTCTAAGAAGCAATGTATGATAAAACCACCCAGCATCAGTCATTCGGTTAAAGTAAATCATCATCAAAGTACCATAAAGTCCCATTTGTTTACAGACCTACAGGAGAAGTAATGATGTCCCAGTTTAATGCACAACAACAACTGCTGAATGCCAAGCGTCACATCTTGAGGAAACAAGGCACTGCTCATCATCTGGACAATACCATCCCTACAGTGAAGCATGGTGGTGGCAGCATCATGCTGTAGGGATGTTTTACAGCAGCAGGAACTGGGAGTCTTGTCAGGATCAAGGGAAGGATGAACGCAGCAAAGTACAGAGAGATCCTTGATGAAAACCTGCTCAAGAGCACTCTGGACCTCAAACTGCAGCGAAGGCTCACCTTCCAACAGGACAACGATCCTTAGCATACCAAGATAACAAGGAGTGGCTTCAGGACAAGTCTCTGAATGTCCTCGAGTGGCCCAGCCAGAGTCCGGACTTGAACCTGATTCAACATCTCTGGAAAGACCTGAAAATAGCTGTGCACTGATGCTCCCCATCCAACTTTATCAAGCTTTAGAGGATGGGCAAAGAAGAATGGGAGAATCTCCTCAAATCCAGGTTTGCTAAGCTTGTAGCATCATACCTGAGAAGACTGGAGGCTGTAATCACTGTCAAAGGTTCTTCAACAAAGTATTTAGTAAAGGGTCTGAATACTTATGCACATGCGATATTTGAGTGTTTTATTTTTTAATAATTTGCAAAAACTCCTACAAAACATTTTTCACTTTGTCATTATGGGGTATTGTGTGGAGAATGTTGAGGGGAAAAAATGTAATCCATTTTGGAATAAGGCAGTAACACAAAAAAAAGTAAAAAAAAAGTGAAGGGGTCTGAATACTTTCCGTATCCACAGTATATACAGTGGATATCATACCCCTGTTAAAATGCTAGGTTTTGTGATTTAAAAAATTGAGACCAAGATAAATCATGTCAGAACTTTTTTTTTACCTTTTAATGTGACCTATAACGTGACCAGTTCAATTGAAAAGAAAAAATTGAAATCTTTTGTAACATAATGGCAACTGTAGTCACTATAAATCTCCATATTTTTCTGTTAAAGTCACTTAACGTATAAAATTATGGTTTTAGGAACGGCTGCAGGCCATGGAGCTATGGCAGACTGCAGCACAGCAGCTGGACTGCCTTCAGCAGGTCTACCAGAAGACCATCTCTAATGAACAGAGTCACACTGCTCAGAGGCAACAGCTCAGGGTTCCCAAAGACTTTTTTTCCCCATTCATTCCCATCCCCTCCCAGTTTCAGCCAAACATATTTAATATTTCACCACTAGATGGAGCCATAATCATTGAAATAAGATCACTTGCAGATGTTTGGCTTTGGTGAATACTTGCTATTAGTATAGAATAGTTAACAATAATCAATTCTAATGAATTGCTCCTTTTTCTTTTTCAGGATCAGCTTGCTGAGGTAAAGCAGCAGACACACAAACTTCAAGTGGCCAATCACACCCTGGAGACAGTAAGTGATTGTTAATTAAAAGCATGTTAAATTACTGCCTCTTAAATAGTCAAAAGATTAAAGAACTGAGCATCACTTACCCTGCTTTTGTTATCTTATAATGTAGTGAATTTGTTCATAAAATGCTTTGGTAGTCAGCAAGAACTGTCCTGGTCAGTTTGATTTTTCTTGTTAAGGAAATGTTAAAGCTTCTGGAAACACGAATGGAGTATTTAAAATTCAAATAGAATATCAAAATTTAATGTGTAATTAACCATCAACATAAATCTGAGTGAAAATAGACATCCATAGTTATGAAAAAACACTGTTCCAAAACAGCTTATTTTCCAGTTCAGACCATTTCTCGGGTCTCTGTGTGGGTGTGGCAGCTAACTCTTTGATTGACACGTCAAGTGAGTTCACAGCCTGCCTGATTGAGCCGTCTGACTCCGAATCTAAAGACGTAAAAGGTCGATCTTACAATTATTTATTTCAAATGGTCTCTGAGTGCTGAGAATACTTCAGAATCAGAAATTGTATAATGTATTACTTTTATCACTTCGTAGTCTCCATAGTCGAGGCATTAGGACCATGTGATGCCCTGAGCTGTCGAGGCTGAAGTGCAGGAGTAGGGGCTGAGTAGTTTTGTTAAACATGTGTGCAAGTGATTCAGTGTTTCATTTATGATTGGTTAGATATTTTTTTCATCATACATATCCAAGTTAACCCCGCCCATTTTAACCTAGTGATCAGAACCTATGTTTACAGTCTATGGTCAGAACGTTATAAAAGCTTGATACTATTTCAAAAATGGAAGAAAGTTCAGTTCTGATATTTTATATGTAAATGTGACTATAAATATAATTGGTAGAATGTTTTTCTTGATTTGGGTTACCAGAGGATTTAAGATGTGTGTTTAATCACCTATTCAAAACTATAGTTCTCTTTTTATAAACCTAGAATAAGTATGTATAGTGGGGCAAAAAAGTATTTAGTCAGCCACTGATTTTGCAAGTTATCCTACTTAGAAAGATGAGAGAGGTACAAAGGCTCTCTCTTCTTCTCCATCTGTCTTTCAAGGTGAATTCCTGGACCTATAGCTTGACAAAGAATAATGAAACACATTTTGCTCTGTTTTGTCTGTAATATCCGTTCTGATCTGCTGTAGAACATGATGGCGGTTTGTGATGGCGGCATCCATCAGGAGACCCCCGCCATATTTATATATACAGTGGGGCAAAAAAGTATTTAGTCAGCCACTGATTTTGCAAGTTCTCCCACTTAGAAAGATGAGAGAGGTCTGTAATTTCCATCAGAGTTACACTTCAACTATGAGAGACAAAATGAGGAAAAAAAATCCAGGAAATCACATTGTAGGATTTTTAAAGAATTTATTTGTAAATTATGGTGGAAAATGAATAATTGGTCACCCACAAACAAGCAAGATTTCCGGCTCTCACAGACCTGTAACTTCTTCTTTAAGAAGCTCTTCTGTCCACCACTCGTTACTTGTATTAATGGCACCTGTTTGAACTCGTTATCTGTCTATAAAAGACACCTGTCCACAGCCTCAAACAGTCAGACTCCAAACTCAACCATGGCCAAGACCAAAGAGCTGTCGAAGAACACCAGGAAGAAAATTGTGGACCTGCACCAGGCTGGGAAGAGTGAATCTACAATAGGCAAGCAGGTTGGTGTGAATAAATCAACTGTGGGAGCAATTGTAAGAAAATGGAAGACATACAAGACCATTGATAATCTCCCTCGATCTGGGGCCCCACGCAAGATCTCATCCCGTGGGGTCAAAATGATCATGAGAACGGTGAGCAAAAATCCAAGAACTACACGGAAGGACCTGATGAATGACCTGCAGAGAGCTGGGACCAAAGTCACAAAGGCTACCATCAGTAACACACTACACTGAGAGGGACTCAAATCCTGCAGCACCAGGTGTGCCCCCCTGCTTAAGCCAGTACATGTCCAGGGCCATCTGAACTTTGCCAGAGAGCATATGGATGATCCAGAAGATGATTGGGATAATATCATGTGGTCAGATGAAACCAAAATAGAACTTTTTGGTAAAAACTCAACTCGTGTTTGGAGGAAGAAGAATGCTGAGTTGCATACCAAGAACACCATACCTACTGTGAAGCATGGGGGTGGAAACCTCATGCTTTGGGGCTGTTTTTCTGCAAAGGGGACAGGATGACTGATCCGTGTTAAGGGAAGAATGAACGGGGCCATGTATCGTGAGATTTTAAGCCAAAACCTCCTTCCATCAGTGAGAGCATTGAAGATGGAATGTGGCTGGGTCTTCCAGCATGACAATGATCCCAAACACACCACTCGGGTAATGAAGGAGTGGCTCCGTAAAAGCATTTCAAGGTCCTGGAGTGGCCTAGCCAGTCTCCAGACCACAACCCCATAGAAAATTTGTGGAGGGAGTTGAAATTCCGTGTTGCCCAGCGACAGCCCCAAAACATCACTGCTCTAGAAGGAGATCTGCATGGAGGAATGGGCCAAAATACCAGCTACAGTGTGTGCAAACCTGGTGAAGACTTACAGGAAACGTTTGACCTCTGTCATTGCCAACAAAGGTTATGTAACAAAGTATTGAGTTCAACTTTTATTATTGATCAAATACTTATTTTCCACCATAATTTACAAATAAATTCTTTAAAAATCCTACAATGTGATTTCCTGGATTTTTTTTCTCATTTTATCTCTCATAGTTGAAGTGTACCTCTGATGAAAATTACAGACCTCTCTCATCTTTCTAAGTGGGAGAACTTGCAAAATCAGAAGCTGACTAAATACTTTTTTGCCCCACTGTATATTTAAATATGGCGGGGGTCTCCTGATGGAGGCCGCCATCACAAACCGCCATCATGTTCTACAGCAGATCAGAACGGATATTACGGACAAAAGAGAGCAAAATGTGTTTCATTATTCTTTGTCAAGCTATCGGTCCAGGAATTCACCTTGAAAGACAGATGGAGAAGAAGAGAGAGCCTTTGTAGTTGTTTAGCGCAAAATAATTTGTATTGTTATTGATACGTTATAACATTTTTTTGTACACATACCATACACTATGGGAAGTTGTGAAGCAGAGCGCAACTCCTGCCATTTAGTGAACACAACAAGACCTGGATGACTGAAACCAGACTTGATGACGTTTGGACTGAGGCCTTTCCATCTGAAGTCTGACCGTTGACAGAGGTTTTCCAGAGACATGACTCTTTTTCATCTGAGGTCTGATACCTCAGTCTGAGACCCGAGGATGTCCTAATAGTTTAATAACTTCTTTTAGTCTTTTGTCTGACGGTTACATGATATAAGAGAACTAAGTGCCATTTTCAGGAGAGCTTATGGTCCTCCACGGCCACCTTTTCTAAGGTGACACTAAGGGTTAGGAACACAGGGGTTCTTTCTATAATCAGACCACTAGATGTTGCTAATATTCCTATTTCTACACACTGCACCTATAAATAAATAATAGGAACACAGAACATATTCAAATATAACACAAAATAAAAACATATAGTTGGTGGGTAAGCAACAGTTATTTTGCAAACCTAAAAGCTGGTGACTCAACAGTAGTTGGGGGCCTCGTGAAAACGCACTAAAAATAGATTGGAAGACAAACACAATTACTATAAACTAACTTAAAAAAAGTATTTACTCAACTCAACTCAGAATAGAAAGACAGAAAACAACAGCAATATATAAAAGTGGAAAAGAATGTGATGTAAAATACTTAAAAAATGAAATCATGACCATCAAATCAATCAAATCAAATCAGAGAAGTATCAGAAAAATAATATAAAATCAAATCATTACAATCAAATCAATCAAATCAAATCAGATAAAGACCAGAAAAATAAATATACAAATAAAATATGACAAGATAAGATAGAATAAAATGAACTAAATAACAATGATGCTAAAACAATGGTCATAATGGTAATAATGTAGTCCAGGGCTAAAAAAAAATCCTCTAAGTTAAAAGCCAGATCTAAAAGGTAAGTCTTAAGTCTACTTTAAAAAACATCCAGAAAGCTTGCTGTTTTAATGTCCAGAGGAAGAGAGTTCCACAGTTTTGGTGCAGAAAAATAGAAAGCTCTCTGGCCGGCACTTGTGATGGACACATGAGGAACATTTCTTAGTAGATAGACACGCATGCCTGGCATTTAGTGGGATACAATACAGTGTGTTACCAGGGAGTAACACTATATCACGCAGATGCATATTTTATGAAGAGGCAGGCCTTGTGAACACCTCTCACTGGCATCAGTCACTATGTTCAAAGGTTTTACTTTGCAGTTAACTTTTGGAAACCAAGTTTCTTTCAGAGTTGTGTTTGATATGTTTTCTTGAGTGAGTTGGGACATGCTACAATCATGCCGGTCTTGTGTCTCTTGCCACACACAGACAAACCAGCACTTTCTGAAGACTGTGAGATAACAGAACAATGAGATGGAGGACCTACACAGCCAGCTGAGGTAAGCCAGCTGAGGTAAGCTGGCTGAGTAGGCAGCTGATCGCTGTTATGAAGCCAATCATCCGCAGGAGCCATATTGGATATGCTGAAGTCAACCTAACTGCTGTCGAGCTAGTGTGAGGTAAAAAGTCGGGCTTTGAGCCTCCCAGCCAACAGCTACAGTGTTCCCACCTGTCAATCTAGTCAGCTGTGCCTCTCATAATGGAACACTAGTAAACTTAATATCTTCTAAATTGCCGCCTTACGAAAAAATTTGCCGCCTGTACAATGAGCTATTCAGACCGCTCGTTTTTTTTGTACCAGGCTGTAGACGTGTTTATTTCTGCTGTAAAGATAGGCTTTTTTTAATTGGTGTGTGGTTTCCGGTACTTCCGGAGCCAGCCTCAAGCGGACACTCGAAAAACTGCAGTTTTGAACACTTCCACATGAGGTTGCTGCTTGGTCTAAACATGGTCCGCCATTATACAGCCATAGGTGAAACCATAGATTTGTATTATTTTTTCTCTCTTTATTTATAACACAACAAATAATTTACAAAATGTTAAGACAACATATGTAATGTGACTGAGTGTGTCTTCCTTAGGTAATCCAGACCAGGCAGATGGCTGTCTAACATGAGTCTGGTTCTGCTCGAGGTTTCTGCCTGTTTAAACAACGTTTTTCCTTGCTGCTGTAACTAGCTAAATACTGCAAGGTGCAATGCTAACGGTGGATTAAGATGCGATAAGATTGAGTCCTGTCAGTAAGAGGGGACTGGATCTTAGACTGTTTTGGTGTTGGGTCTTTGTTTATAATTCAACATAGAGTACGGTCTAGACCTGCTATGTTTGTAAAAGCATCTTCAGATAATGTTTGTTGTGATTTGGCGCTATACAAATAAAGATTGATTCATTGATAAACATTCACCAGTGTTTGATGCTTAAAATTTCCTGGGGGAGGATGCCCCTAAACTTAATTAACCCTAAACTTTGAGTATCAGGGGTTTTAAATGAGACGTTCTTTCTATTTTCCTTACCCCTATGACTGCAACACAGATCCAACAGAACAGTCATACTACATACTAAATTCAAACACAGTATGTAGTTGGCAATACCTACTGCCTACAACATTAGTAAGTAGTATGCAGCAGGCCGTTTCGAAAACAGCCACAGTGTTTGTTAAACTTGCTTCCTGAAATGAGCCCCTGGTCCTACAGGTCTCAACCACACGTTGCACAGAATAGGCAAGCACCCAACGGGGAAATGCACACATTGTAATCAACCTGAATCAGTGGAACATGTTTTACTTGATTGCATTGGATATCGTTTCAGGAGAAATGACACATTTTTGAAGCATAATCACGTTTCATTAGCAGGGTTGTTAGGGAAAGCAGCAGGTATAATCTACAATGGGATTATTAAGTTTATAAGTGATTGTGGTTTATTAACGAATTTAGGTTTATTTATTTGTTTATGATGATTAGTTATGTTTTTGTCGGGTTTGTTTGTTTTATTTATTTTGTTTTGTTTTGTTTGTTTTGTTTTGTTTGGTTATCTGATTTAATTTAATTATTTCCTGCCTGAAAATCTCCACACTCCAGTCCAGTTGGTGGCGGTAATGCGCCTATAAGCTGGTTTGCCAATAAACTACAGAAGAAGAAGAAGAAGAAGAAGAAGCAGCAGCAGTAGCAGGAGAAGAAGAAGAAGAGGCTAACATTGGGCAGTCATTGTATGCTAACGGATTCTCCGCAGGGAATCTTGGCCTTTTCGGGTTCCGTTCCTGTCCTATTTGTAGCTCCACACAAAATGGCTCTGTTAACGCCGTTATTTGCTTTCCTGTATCACCTGCCACAGGTGTACAAGTGGCTGCTGAAACCTTATTACATAGCGTCGCTCTTCATGTCTGTAGCCTTTCAAGCTGTCCGCAAGACGCCTGGCATCTGCGACCATCTGTCCACACAGCGAGAGGACGGCAACTCCTGCGACTTTGACTGGGTCTGTGGAAAATTCTAAATTGTTTTTTAGGAATGTGTATGGACTAGCCTGCCACTAGTACCTGGACATCAGTTAGAGGTAGTAATTCTTTAATGGACAGCTTGAAAGCAAGGGTCAAGAGACATTAGGGTGAGAATGATAGGCCAAACTCCATTCAGTAAAGCTGAAGAGTTATGCTGCATCACTCATGTGCAAACGAACTAACATCATAAGCTCCAGTTATAACTCAGCATTAACAACAAAAGTAATTCATTATATTCGGCGTATGTAAACGTAAATAGCGTACATACAAAATCGGATTAGGCCATTCCTTACTGGTGTCATATTAGCTTGCTAAGGTTAGCAGAACAATAAGTGCAGTAGATGGGGTCATGCAAGGTTAGATACTATGCCGAATTTCACTGTAGGTCCCCAGTAATCGTTTTAGGTTGTGTAACCTAAAATGCAAGTAAGATTCTGCTTCGACAAACAACTTATCTTTAAACGCATACATTTACTGCGGAATTTGGTAGGACACTGGGCGGACGATGTAGACATGTAGGGAACGGGTAGGGCCTTTCATAGTTGATTTAGAGGAAATCCTTGCTAAGATTATAAAAAGCTTTTCATTTTTCAGCACTGATTTCAAATGTGTTCTATTTTTTTTTCTTAACTTAGGTTAGTCTTAATGTTTAGTAGAGTTTATTTTAGGGCTACTTATCAGGAGCGAGGTCCAAAGGGGCAAGAATTTTTTTTTTAATTCCTAACCTCAAAACATAATATCATCGAAATATGAATTGTGTCATACAGTGTATGAAATCAATAGAATATGATGAAAACTGAAGACATCATCTCCATTTTTATTTTAATATTTTTCTATGAACACACTATACAGTTTCAGTTAGTAAACCCTCATTTTCAAAAGTATATCGGTAAAGGATATTGAATATCTACTCTTTGTTAATTTATTTGTTTTTGTTTGCAAAAATAAACTGATTCTTCCATGTTTTCTTTGTAAACTTAATGCCACTGTAATGGTCACCTTGCAATCTAAGTCAATGTGCTATCAGACTATCAGAAGTGTGATACTTGCTAGTTACAAGTTTGAGTTTTCCATAATACTAATCTCACAACTGATTTTAAGATCTACATAATTTTAAGATCTTACAATACAGTGTTACAGAATGACATCATGTGTCGTAGTTGATCTTCAAGTAATGTTTCCAGTCTGAAAATGTGTTTTCTAACTATTTCAGTTTGAAAGAAGGAAAGTGTTGACCGTCAACACCTTGGAGACAACATGTTTCATGATCTTGAAAGATGAAACCTGTTCAAACAGTTTAACTGTGGTGTTTGTATTCACAGAGAGAGGTGGAGATCCTCATGTTTCTCAGTGCCATCGTCATGATGAAGAACAGACGAGCAAGTGAGTGTTGACTGTTTTTCTTTTTCTTGTTCTAATTAAAATGATAAATCTTATTTTCAAATTACGTTGTATGAGGTAATTGTCAATAAGAAGTGTACTACTAACAGGGAATCTCGGTCAACCTGGCCCCTTATTTAGAAAGCGGACGGAGAACTGACATGGAAGCGGCTACCAACCGCTGCAGATGGAGTCAATTTTACCCTAAAGTTTAACGCATATTTTGGAAACCTTGGCACATACACTTATGTTGGTACACATTTTGTTCAGCTATCTGATTATTTGTTTTGTTTTAGTCTGGGGCATGGGGCACAATAATGCATCCCAAAACCTAAGCCTAAAAACACTCTTACTGGAGAGTTACATGCAAGAAGAAAGCTATAGTTATTCATTAACTGGGCTATACATTGCACTTAAACTGAAAGATCTCTTTTTTCAGTGCCTACTCAATTATTTATCTAGCTATGAATTAACTATCTTAACTATTTAGTTTGTCACTTAGATCAAATCAAATAAATACAAATTTCTTTTTTTTCCATTCTAGAAAAATAAATTCTATATTCTACGTTCTGAAAAACAGATACGTTTCATGGTCTCCTGCTTACTTTAAGGTATTTTAATGTAGTTTGTGGGACAATCTAAAAAGATGTATTGTATGTGTTCATGTCAGTCACGGTGGAGCAACATGTGGGAAACATCATCCTTTTCAGCAAAGTGGCCAACGTCATCTTGTTCTTCAGACTGGACATCAGGATGGGACTGCTCTACCTGACACTCTGCATAGGTGAGTCCAACTTCTGCAGTGATGCACAGTATCTGCTGTCAATCAAATTTGTATAGGGCCGTCTGATGTGGGACAATAGTACAAAATGAAGCTTGCAATCAGAAAATAAAGTTACAATACGAACATTAACTTTATTGATTGTTCCTGCACTAATTTGGTGAATTTGACCTGTTTTTTTTGTGTCAAAGTTTTTCTGATGACCTGTAAGCCTCCTCTTTACATGGGACCAGAGTACATCAAATACTTCAGCGACAAAACCATTGATGTGAGTAGAAGAGGTAGATTTAAGCACCTGTTTGTCCATTTTCAATTTTTTTTCCTTGTCAATAATCACAAGTTTGTTTTTGTGTGCTCATTCAGGATGAGCTTGACAGAGACAGTCGTGTGACGTGGATCGTTGAATTTTTTGCTAACTGGTCTCCGGAATGTCAGTCCTTTGCTTCAGTCTACGCTGATCTCTCTCTAAAGTAAGACTCCGGCCACTGAGTAAAAATATAAATAGCACTCTGAATTATGAATGAGAGTTAGTGGTTTTTTTTTGTATTACAGGTATAACTGTGCTGGCCTCAAGTTTGGCAAAGTGGACATTGGACGTTATGGAGAGGTTTCAAAAAAGTAAGTCTTGTTTTATTTTATTTTTTAACAACCCGAATTCCATGAGATTTAGGACTTTGTGTAAAATGATGCTTTGCATTTAAACCCTATATTTGATTGAAAATTGTCCAAAGAAGACGTATTAAATGTTGAAACAGAAATATGTTATTGTTTTAAGAAAATATATGCTCACTATACTGTATATTTGATGCCAGCAACAGCAACTCAATAACCGCAAATCCTGCTTCGTAGTATACCCATCAGAAGGGTATACTGTGAAGCCAGACTTGTGGTTATCAAGGTAACTCCAGGTTTTTTATTTTTTATTTTCATTTATAACCTTTATTTAACCAGGAAATGCTCATTGAGATTAAAAATCTCTATTCCAAGAGAGTCCTGGCCAAGGAAGGCAGCGGCGCAGTTATGAAGTTACAATAGACATAGATACAAATAGCATACAACAGCTAGACAACAAATACCTCCAGCATGAGCTACATTTAAACAAAACATCTGCAGACAGATGCATCAGCCTCCAAGTCATTAAAGGCATTCAAAGTTATCAGACCACAAAGTTTCAAATCCTTTTGTAAGGCACTCCAGGTCGAGGGAGCAGCAAACCTGAAGGCCTTTTTTTTACAAGATCATTCCTAACCCTCGGAACAGTTAGTAATAAAAGATCCTGAGATTGAAGATTATGAGTTCCTGAGTTCTTTTGTGCAATGTAGGTGAGGAGATAAGAGGGAAGTAGACTTAAGACGCACTTATAGATTAAAAGATGCTAATGTTTTTGCCTGCATGACGACAGGGAAGACCATCCTACTCTCGAGTACAGCACGCAGTGATGAGTCCTAGTTTAAAATTGGTGATAAACCTCAAAGCTCTGGTATACAGTATCCAGCGTGTGAAAGCTTTGAGCAGAGGTGTGCATATATAAGTCATCACTGTAGTCCAGCGCAGACAGAAAAGTAGCAGCAACAAGTTTTTTCTTGGCTTCAAAAGAGGCAGGATCTGATTCTAAAATAAAAACACAGCTTTAATTTCAGCCTTAAAGTGAGCTCCTGAATGTGAGGGGTAAAAGTTAAAGAATAGTCAATTAAAATGGTATTTGTTGTGGGCTACAAGTTCAGTCTGCATCCCCTCATGGGTGCATATTGATGGCAGGTTTGCAGGCTTTTCTTTTTTATTAGAGAACAGCATGGCCTTGTCTTGTCAGCATTTGAAACAAGTTTTAAATTGTACAAATCCTGTTGGATTTTATTAAAAACTAGGGATGCTCTGATCAGTTCCTATACCGATCAGCCATGAGTGCCGATCACTGCCGATCACCGAAACCGATCACATGGATTCTCTGTAAATTTTTCAATTTAGTTATGAGTGCTACATGATCTGGAAAAAAATGAACCATAAATCACCTTTGTTTTGGAAAAAAAACATGTTTTACTTACTTCTTCAAGAGAAAAATATAAAAACCTTGCAGGCACAATGCAGCAACTATTCAGTCAAAAGGACAACTGAAAAACACTTAAATTTACCTGCTATCAGTAACACAATCTTTAACAGATTGAAAACATTCAGGCTCTCAACAGGCTAAATAGTGCAGAAAGTCAAATAAATAAAAGACAATATATCTCACAACATTACCTAAATCAAATAATGTCAAGTAAAACTGGATACATTCAAAGTCAAATGCAGGTTTCATTCAAATAAACTATTACTAAATCAAAAATACCAGATAGCATGGTTTACTGTTTTGTGCATGAGCAAACTCTGTTGTGCATTGTCACAACTAACTAAACAACTAAACAAAAAGTGTTTACCTTTCTTATAATTTATAAATTAAATAATATAATGGGTCTGTTGCTTCGTATGTAAAATAAAATAACCCGTTTTCTACTTAAATAATACCATAAATGTCGTCTTTAAGACCGTGAAACAAAAAAACAGAACAAGTGAACTTAAAGTGCATTTGCTTTGAACAGGGAAAAAATGTTAAACAGCATTTGCACAATCATACTAAATGCATGCTATGACTTGTTGATAAGCATTGTGGGAATATTCTTTTTACTAAATGGGAGCATCTCTGCTTTTTTAGTCATGAGTCTATTCCTATGTTCGTCCACAATGTTGGATGCAGCGCTGAATAAGCGCTCACTCTCCACACTTGTATAGTACTTTGGCTTGAAATGCCCATCCCTAGTTTATGTATAGTTTCCTCTGTGCATGGGACAGTTTTAAACTTCATTTTTGGATGCAGCAGCAAACTGTGTTCACAGTCAATGGATTTTGGTAATGTTTTTTAGCCTATGCAGTGATTTCCACTACAGAGTCAAATCTGCTTTTAATGCAGTGCTACATGATTGCACAAAGTTCACAGCCATCCAGTATTGGTTTTTTTTGTCCTTGTCCTTTTTGTACAGGGATTTCTCCAGATTTTCTGAATGTGGTTTTGTGCTATGGATGATGAAATCTCCAAATTCTTTGCAATTTTATGCTTACGAACATTATTCTGAAAGTGTTGAAATGTTTGCTCACAGTGAACCTTTTCCCACCTTTCCTTCTGAGGAGCCAAGCCACTCTGCTTTATGCCAAGTCATGTTACTAACATGTACAAATGAATGCTATTGGTTGAGAATTTTTTGTCACCCCTGGCTTCAATTTTTTTGAATGTGTTGATTGCATTACATTTAAAATGAAACCATCAAAATCTGTTTTTTATTAACATTTTACACAGCAAACTGACTTTTGGGGAAGCGGGGTTGTGAGGTAAAAGCCTGCTGACTAAGACAGATTAGTAGGCTGTGAGAACATTCAACAAGTCATCTAATGTGTTTTTTTTTCTATTTCTTAGGTACAAGTTTCTACGTCCCCACTGTCCAAACAACTCCCCTCTCTGGTGTTGTTTCAAGGAGGGAAGGAGGTGATGCGGCGCCCTCAGGTGGACAGAAGGGCAGAGCAGTGTCATGGAGCTTCACTGAGGTTAGATTGGACAGTTAAACTTAATCTGTAAATGTTTATGAGAAAATACACAACTAATTGACATTAAGATGAACTTTCTTTACCAATATGTTTCATCCCAGTTTGAAGGGCAGAGTCTGAATTTAAAATGTTGTGTAACTCTACATGGTTTCTGTGTTTTAGTGGTGGGCTCTAAAAACATTAAGTTACTGTATTTCCTGTTGTACTAACAAGCATGCTTTTATTTTGAAAGGATAAAAAAATTACCTATGATAGATTGTTAAATTATTGGAGTGAATGAAATAGCTTTAATTCTGTAAAACTTAAGAAACTCCACACCAGTAATGTCTTGGTCTCCTTTCATCAGGAGAACATAATCCGAGAGTTCAATCTGAACGAACTCTACCAGAAATCCAAGAAGCTCAACAAAACAAAGGAGACAAGATCTGTCAATCACAGTTTCCCCCGGTCCCTGAGGAGGAGGAGCCAGAGCAGCTGGGAGGTGAAGTCCAGGAGGAGGAGCCTGAGTCCAAGAAGGACAAATAAGGACAGTTTGTACCTCCTTAGCTTGAACTTCATCTGGGTGGCAAACATGTGTCTGCTCTTTAAAGTGTTCAGTTTAGATGAGAATGAGACTGGTGTCCTCATTGATCAACCCTCCTCCTCCTTGTCCTGGAAGCATTACAACAGAGGAAAGAAATATTCGTCTTACTTTATTAGTAGATTTTTTTGTTCACCCTCATGCGTCCTGGACTTCTTGAGTTTCCCTGTTTCTACCCAGCATCTTTTTTAACAGCTTAATCCTGGTGCAGTTGCAGCTACTTCGCTTTGTTTTCCTTCATTAAAGAACAAATTGAACACTTCAGCTGAGGTGTAAAATTGGCGAATTTGCAGCAGGTTGTAATGTTTAATCTGGTCCAGTGTATCAGTGTCAGGCTTGGAAATGTGCAGTGCAGACCATTGCCTATATATAAATATGGATGACAACACTCCAACCTTTCTTTTTGTACAAAGGTGAAGCCAAATACACCCCACAACAGGGATAGACATCTTGTGGTGGCAAAGTCCCAGTGGGATGTAAATTACGGCTAACGAAACCACACACATTCAGCACTGTCCACAATCCTTTAGATAGGTACAGTGCACAAGCAGAACAGATTCTTGTGTGGGGCGTAAAGCAGACACTCCTGTTTTTTATCCAACTTATTTGGCTTTTTCGCAGTCGCGCATGGAGCTCACCCTGATTGTTTTGAGGGGTTTTCTAGAGTTGTGTGCATGTACAAATACATCTCAAAATGTTTTGGCTTCACTTTTGAGCTGTCCTGTTGTCCATCTTTTTATACAGTCCATGGAAAAAATACAAAATGAGCAGCCATTTTTTTTTAAAACTATAATTATTATACCATTCCATTCCTTTTTGTGCAGGAGTGTCAAGTGACACCTAACACCCTAATTTTCTGTGCGAGACCAGAAAGTCTGAGTTAGCAAAGACAGGCGATGTCCAGCTTCATAGTACATGATTTTTATTATTTTCTCTTATTGTGTCCTCAGGTTTTTTGAGCCAGCTCACTAAAACAGAGCCTTTAAAAAACCAAACAAAAAAAAAACGTACTTTATAGTCCAGCCTTCTGAGTCTACACTGTACATTTCTGCTGATGAAAGGTGAGAAGTCTAAGTGGGCAGAGGTTAACTGATGAAACTGTAAGGGAGCAATGAATGTGATGCTAGTTTAATGTTTTTGATTGAGATTACTTTAGTAACTAATTAAATCAGAGTAGTTTTTATAATAATTATTCTATGGTTGACTGTTTATGTAATTTAAGTTATGACTCAATGGTACACACAAACACACACACACTCACACACACACGAGAGAATACATTCACAGTATTATTCTGTATCCAGAGATAAAGTGCAGCAAAGTTTTTACATGGCTCAATGACAAAGAAGTAATATAAATTTTTTTCAACCTGGGCAGGAAACCAATTTGCTTGCAAGAGTGCTCAGACGAAAAGCAAGTTGAATACTCCATCTGAAAGCCAATTAAAGTATTTAGGTTTCTTATGTCCTGGGAAGCATCAAAATTAAATTATTCATCCTCCATTCAACAGACAATATAAAAAAAAGTAGAAGCTATTCTCAGTGGTGGCAGCTAAGAATCTGGTCTAGAACAGACATTTTAACTTACTCAACAAATCTGCATGATGCTGTGTTATTAAACTTATTCAACAAGAAATCATTTGAAGTTGTTTCTACTCTTGAGGACAGACCTGACCTAATAATTAGAAAGGGTGCCTTTCCATCCTCTGGACTGAAATTGTGTGATTGTGGATAAAAACGATCTCAAGTCAGCTGTCTAAAAGTTCAACCTTTTCATCTAATTCATACAGCTATTACAGCAATTATTTTACTTTATCTTTAATACAGTTTATTTGCTCGAGAAAAAAAAAAAAAAGGAAACCAGTATATATGTTTCATGTTGTCCTTTTTTATGGACAATCTGTGAAACAATGTTTCATTCCAAAACAAAGGTTTTCTATGGTTCTGTTAAACTTTTTGGCTGCCGAATTTATGTGAGAAACTGCTGACCTAACTTTTATTAGCATGACTATCTGAGAGCACTTTGTTGCTTCAAACTCTGCTCCTGATAAAAGTCACAATCCATTTTACCTTATATTAATTTATTTTTGGAATATGTTTCTTCAACATGTTTCTCCTAAGCTCTTTTTTGTGCTTATTTTGGAAATACTTTTGAGGCATTTGATTTTCCCAGATTTATTCCTGCGCATATCTTTTTCTTTAACATTCCTAATAAGGTTTTTTTTCTCTATTATGGTAAATCTTCACATTATACATCATTTAGGATGGTGTGAGTTAATTAATTTAACCTTGGTTTTGTTACTAAAACTGTATTTTTATTATCTCTATTATTGTACACTGTGGTCATGTTGCATTTCATTTCAGCTACATTCAAGTATACATTCAGCTACATTCAACTTTGTATATTTGCTCCTCTACGTGACTGGAGAAGAATCTGTTGACAACACCCCAGATATGCTGGCCTGTTTTTTGTTGTTCATTCAATAAAAATATGCACATGAAGCCTGTGAATGTAACTTAAATTATTCTGGTCTCCTTTATTGCATCAATAATCAATACACATATGTTGCACAGATGAACCAAGGAAATGGCCTCTCAGTCTTAATACAACCTTCAAAGAGGAAAATGTTTTGCAGCTTAATTGTTATTGGATCACGCCGTGTTTAATTGTTCAAAAATTATTGCCATTTAGAATCAGTGTTTGTACTTATCTCGGTGCTGCAACTTTGTGTCAATTTTGGTAGCCTGGCTTAACAAAGTAGTACCTCTGATCTTATTGTTGATCTTGTCTTGTACATGTGGACGTAGGTTTTTCTGCCCCAAAGAACCCTGCTGCTGCTCTTTAACGGTTAAAGATGTCACTCACTGGAATATTTGATGTGGGAAAAGGAACAAAAGGCTTTTTCTTCAGTTTGATGTTCATTGTCTGGTCTTACCTGTACCCCTTAATTCTAGAATCAGGGGTGTCAAACATACGTCCCGCTGTCCAAAAGGGAGCACACCAGAATGGCACTCGGGGACTTTTTTCTCAAAGTGAGGAAAAATAATATTTGAAGTTTGCATAATCCAGTTGGAATTCATAGACTTTTTAATGCACTTCATGATCCAACTAACACTAAAGTTTACGTATATGTAAACTTGTCACAGTAGGAGCAGTGGAGCCACATATCTTGTGCTTGCTTACCAAACATGTGCGTGCGTCATAGGTGTGCTCTGTCACTACTAACACTAGCACTACACCCCTGCATACAACACTGTATGAAAGACGAGCCAGTTCATAATTTAGATCCAATCGAGAATTTAACATTCAAATTTTTTCATCACAAAAAGATGGTGCTTCATTATGAGATGTTTTTTTTCCAACTTATTAGAAATGTTGACTCAGAATTTAGACGTTTCAGAAAATAGATGAAGAAATTTATAATTTCTGTACATGCAAATACGTGAAATTGTTTTTTACATGAAAGAGACAGATTTCTCAAGCGCCCCTCATTTCTTCCCTTACCTTCAGTGATCACATGAAAAACACACTGAGGGAGTCAGACACATGATACCGAAACAACAAAGTTTGTGAAAGCTCCTTTTAATTTAATCTTGAGCGCCTGAAATGAATTCAAATTTACATTTAAATGGAGACCAGAATTCACATCTAGTTTACAGCTTTAGTGCTGCACAGAGGATTAGGGCCATTGCAAAATGAGAAATTAAATTTAAATTATTTGTAACAGGGCTGTACCTAATTCAGAAATTCACCAGCTGAGATTTGGCTTTTTCTTTTATCATTTCAATCAGCTGACAAAGTGTAATGTTTTACCTGCAAGACTTATATAAGCTGAACAGCCAACTAGTTTCCTCTTGAAAGTCACATTACTGTCA
This sequence comes from Notolabrus celidotus, assembly GCF_009762535.1. Classification (NCBI taxonomy): domain Eukaryota; kingdom Metazoa; phylum Chordata; class Actinopteri; order Labriformes; family Labridae; genus Notolabrus; species Notolabrus celidotus. Next base: position 15,151,190 of record NC_048278.1, read on the forward strand.
TTTCTATTTGCAACTTTAATCCAGAAGAAGGAATTCAGTTAACAAATGAGCTAAAGTCAGTGGCAGCTTGGCTAACAGCCCCATAAAGCAATGCCAATGCAAAGGGCAGTATTTCTAGTTGCCTCCAATAAAAATTCACTAACAATTTACACTTAAAGAAAACAATTTTTTTTAACACCTATACATGAGCTAGTAGCAGCTCAGCTCCCAGACCCCTTAATTTATGTACATACTTTGTTTTATTTGCCTGAGACATTTGCAACATAGTGCTCTAGAATGAAGATCATTATGTCTGAGGGGTCTGTGTCAGATTACTGTCATCGTCAATGGGCCCAAAAGGAGCAGCCCTGTCACAATGGCCCTTGCACTCTGTTGTAGATGACATTTCCATGTGAAGTTTTTACAGATTACTGTAAACTGCAGTCATGAGTGGAGATGAGATCTGACTGAAAAAAAATTAGTTTTCCTAAATCTTGTGAATAAAAACAACTGGACTCTCAGAGAGATGACTTATTTATAGACAGTTTGGTTCACTGTTGAGAGCCTCGACCAATCAGAGGGTCTCATTTCATCCCGACTCGTATGACACAATCTCTTTGAGTCAACATTGAAAACTGTTCATTCTTCAATAGCTATATTTCAATACAAATTCATATAAAACAATTTCAAATTAAATAGGTGACATAAAAAAACACTCGAATTCCCAAGGCATTCGCTCAAGGAGTTCATTTTCTAGAAAAATCTGCCTGTTGAGGACCGCATTAACGACAGAAGGCCAAAACATGATTTCCTTGTTCACTTTAGTTTCCTCACATCCTGTTTGTTCAAACAGACACACAGCAGAACACAGCGGCCTACAGTGGCTCGTAGTAATAGTAGTGCATGCTGCAGCACTTAAAAAAAAAAAAGTAAAAAAGAAATCCACATTTAAAACCACGTGATCCTGTACAAACATGGAATCATATTCACATCGAGGAATTTATCAACAAATAAGTCAAAGAAACAGGGAATCTGCATGTTGTTGTCTTTTTTTTTCAATGTTACATTTTTCATCCCTCCGTCAAAAAGGCAAAAGTCACATCACCGCAGCAACATCGATCAATTGAGAAGTTCAAGGGGTGACATTTCCCTCCGGTCGCCGGTTCGATTGTCACAAGTCCAGAGTGGATCCTGCTCACCGCCTGATTATTGACCTCCTGTCGGGTCGTGTTGTGCGTTTCCACAAGAAGGAAGGTTGTGAAGAAGCCGACGTGTCGCACAGACTCTGCCTGGGCTGCTTTACTGACGCAATATATCACACAACACTCAGGAACACAAAGCATCCTAACCCCACTCTGTTTGTTTGAGGATGTTACAAAACTAACTTAAAACTGACAGTGAGTTCCTGTATAGTTATTTAACCTGGGCTTTTTTATTTTATTTTTTACATATTTTAGAGTTAAATATCTAAAATTAAAAATAAGTTCTGACATTGCTTCAGCAGAGCGCTTCAGCCAGCAACCGCAAACAGGCCACCATGACTGAAACATAGGTACAAACATGCCCCATCAAAGTACATCCACTAATGGAGATTACATTTTTAACCATTTTGAAACCCCTATAACGACAGAGAGGATCCCTGCAGCAGAAGACATTTAAGTTAGAAAGTAAAAGCTCTTTTTAACCAGAAACAATCACTCTCTTCAAGTCCAGACTCCATGGAACAAAACGTTAGTGGCCGAGTCTATCAATGTTTTGTTTTTCTGATTGATAAAATGTATCAAATGATATATCTAATAGGTGCTACTTTAGATAAGAGATAAGAGATTCTATACTCGTCCCACAACGGGGAAATTCAAGTGTTACAGTAAAAGAGTAGACAGTGAGTAGACTTTGCCTCTGCTGCTGGTGTCTTAATCCCTCTGGGTCTGTTTTCACTCACCTGTCTGTCCAACCAAATATCCTGCCCACAACACTATCTGATTGGCTGGACATCACATGACTATGTGACACGACTGTAATTTACAAGCGGCAACCTCCGGTCTCAAACGATGAAGCCAATGCGAAAGTGTTATAAACTGCAATACATCGAAAATCCGCTTGAGGCTGGCTGAAGAAACACCAGAAACCACATTGACATGAATGGGAAAAAGACGATCTTTGCAGCATTAATAATCATGTTTACAGCCTGGTTCAAAAAAACGGCTTAGCCCTATGAAGCTAATCTCTCTAATGGCACACACTGTACGGGGTTGAATTTATTTCTATCGTGATGGTTCAGAAGATATTAGATTACGAGATTGCCCAAATAAGGACATGACTGACGTGACTCCTGGTCGGGAACACATAGCTATTGGCTAGGAGGCTCACACTACGTCACACTCTGCCTGGTTGAGTTCCGCATTTCCCATATGGCTGCTGCCGTCAATTTGCTTCAAAACAGCTCTCAGGAACAGATGGGTGACGTCACGGATACTACGTCCATATTTTATACAGTCTATGGTAATTTAACTGGTAAGTTGTAAACTCCTGTATATGGTGTTCAAAGTTCAAGTTTTCATTAAACATGTCCTAAATGCATTTAAACAAGTGTTTGTGTTACAGTTTTTAATATTTTTTATTTTTATTTTTATAGTTAATGCATATTGGTTCCAAATATCAGTTATCGGTCAAATGAACTACTAATAATTGATATTGGTATCAACCATGAAAAAATATCTGTCGACTGGATATTGACATGTGCCTAGAAATCCACTGGCATTATATACTGCAGTCACACAAGCCTAAGTTACAGTTGCTGGCTGAAGCAATCTATTGGAGCAACTGCAAAATATTTTTTGTCCTTATTAAATTATTGGTTATTTGGTCTGTCTGATCATACACTTAGTTAATCATCATATGCGGGAAGCCCTCGACTTTGATGGATTCATCTTTGATCCCAAACTGACTTCACCACAGCGGGGTTTGTCTTCTAACCATGAGTGTCAAATGACAAAATATTAACATCCACACCATTTTTTAATTAATGCAGCTTCAGTCCAAAAAGTGCTGATATGAACCTTCATAAATCCCAACCTCCCTGTGGCCCTGGCAGGGGATCAAGCTCCTCACCCTGGCAGTGGGTTTCGCATTGCGCTGCTGTACTTGTACAATGTAAGACCCAGACCTACCTGTGCTACCTGCTGAGCTACAGTGAGGAGGAAAACCCACAAAACGAGCCAAATCTCCATTCCGATTTGGTCCTAAAAAAGAAGCATGTTACAGCTCATAGCCAGAGAGTCCTGGCTACATCTTTTCCAGCAGTTGCTTTGGTGGAGGCAGGGCAGTTCAGTTCAGCTCCACAGTCGATCGGCCAATGAGGAGTGAGATCTGGACCAAATGGTTCAAGCATCCTCAGATGTCCAAGTGGTTTGTTCTATTGAAACTGTCCCTGTGTGGTAGACGAGGAAGGCTGGCATCTCATCTTCCTATATTGGTCTTTTAGCCAGCGTCGGCTGCCAATCAGACAGAAATCTCATACGTGGTGCCTCCAACACCTGTCACCTTCTTCACCCCGCTGCCCTGAGGCTTGTGTGCAGGACTCTGCATCAATGACGAGCTGTGGTAGGCTAGAGGGGGCCGGCCAGGCATGCCGACTGGGTGGGAGGGGGAGGAAGGGCGGAACAGGAGGAGGTGGGGGAGAAAGGCTGGCCGCCGTTGGACCGACTCAGAGGGTTCATCTGTATCAGCTCATCCCTGATTTTAGAAAAACACAGACAAAGAAAGAGTGTAATGGTTTAGGAAGGGAAGTAAAGATAATTGAAACCTATTAGACAATAAGAGCATGGCTTTTCAGTAACATTTCCACATTGAGGTGACACTTGAACAATGATTTCTAAGTAGCTCAACCCTGATCAAAGTCAAATGTTCTTGCCAAATTTACAGACTTTCCCTCCAAGCACGATTGGCATATCCTGTTCTGAGGAATGTGGCAGACTGCATGAAAGTGCATCTAAAATACCCATACGGAAATAAAATGCAAAACTAAATGCACCAGACCAGCTCCTTCTCTTAAAACTTTTGGCTCCTGCAGTCCTTATTATTAATACATTATTAGCTGATTAGAAGGGTAGAGGAGGGATGGTGGGAGTAAATGTAACAAACACTTACATAGGAGTCATTTACTTCCCAAAACTGTGAGTATCTGCTTCAAACCCACAGGAATCTGCTCTGCTGTGGACTGGACTTACCTGAGGGAGTTTTGATGTTTTATACGCGAGTTAAATATGCGTTTTGGTTAACTGAAGGAGTAGGGTATGCAACATGGTAGTTGCAGTGGGATCTCTACTGCACACACTCTGGCTAAAAGAAAAGCCATTCAAAGATGTTTCAGTGCTCATTGCAGGGAGTAATTTGGCCTTACTTTTGTACATCAGGAGGAGGCGGAGACACATGGTCCATGTTTTTAAACATGTATGGGGGGGCATACAAATGCTTCTAAAATGTACTGCATATGCTAGCTCAAATGCACTCCAGAATCGACTAATTTTCTAGCATGTACATTTAATACAAGAGCCACAGCTGCTGTTAAGAACACATGGATTTAGGGGATTCCATTGTTCTAACTACGGAAAGATTGCGTTTTAAGAAATGTTTAAAAAGTGTCAGTGAACTTGCATGTTTTCCACAGAGAAAAATGCATGTCCGCAACGAACACAACACAACAATAACATCCAAATGAAGGTACACACTTTGGTTGATGGAAGTAAAACTGAGGCCATGCAGCTGTTAAATAACAATCAGTAAGTGGGATGGAAAGGCAACAGTGACGATTAACACAACAGAAACATGTGTGACAACAAGTTGGAAGATTAACAATCTGAATTGCCATCATGCACAAGTGAACCTTTCTTTTACTAAAGTAAGAAACTAACCATGACGAAACAGATGTGGAGAATCACATGAATTTAATGGATTTTCACTATACTAAACCAACCAATAGCAGTCTGAGACAAAGTTTCCCTAATGTCATCTCTTTGTCAAAAATCCCTTCAGTTGATAAATTTGAGAAACAGCAAATGCTAATATAATTTATAGACTGTGTAAAAAACTCAACACAACTCAGGTGTTTGAGGACTACAAGTTTGAAGCCTGGAACTTGTTGATTTTGATGTAAACATCTTTTTCTTTTTAACACAAGGAGTGACACTATTCTATTTTTGATGGATGCTGGAGGCTGGAGGCTGGAGCACAGCTTCTAAATTCAGCACAGGGCAGATCGAGCAGGACTTGAAGTTAGACACCGAACAAAACAATAAAACATCTGGTTAATTTTCAGAATTAAACAATCCACGTTGATGCCAGATTGTTTTACACTTAACTGCAACAACAAGCTTTCATACTGACCAGAGCCAGAGTTCTCAGAGGCTGGTAAAGACGACATGGATAAGGGGACGCTCATCATGGAGGTAGAAAACCATTGATTCTGTATTAACCGCAGGAAATCCTCAGTCCTGTGCTGTCTTGTGGTGCTGCTCTGTACTGCGCTCTGCGAACGCAGCTGGTAATTGTTAAGGGACTAGAGAGCATGGAGCCAAACCACAACGAAGCGGCCAAAACACGGTGGAAGTACAGCTTAAGAGTAAGAGCCGAAAATGTTGAAGGCCTGTTTCTAGATTGGTCGAAAGTTAGGATCTGTCAGCTTTCCGATATGGCCACACGCTATCTCTGGCCTTCATTATGCCTCTTGAGAAAACCAATGGGTGACTCACATTGGGACTACATCAACATTTTAGTGGACCCCTGCTGGCCTTGTGCATATTTAGCTGCTTCCATCTTTTATACACAGTCTAAGGTATATCATGTTTTTTTAAATGTAACTATAGTGACTTTTGTTCACCTTGAATTCATGTACATTTTGTACATCTTCATTCATCCATCTTTTAATTCATACTCTAGATCTTATGCTACTCTGCTTCTATGTATAGACCACTGCCTATAGAATAGAACTAAGTTAATTTAATTTTATACATGTATGGTTTTGACACTTCATTTGGGCACAGTCTTCACCTGGTGCATGGGGATACTTAAGGTCAGGGTCAGTGTATTCCTTTGTACCCATCTTTGTAGACTTATACATAACAAGGACAAAAGAAGCATGCAGAAAACACATCTGTATCACAGTGAGAAATGAGGGAAGACGAGCAAAGGGAAAAGAAGGAGAAACTCACAGGAAATCTGGCAGGAGGAGGAGAAGGAGAGAATGGAAGAGGAGCAGGAGGAGCAGTCAGTCGGGTAGTCATGTTTTTCATGGCGGGCAGGTGGTTATTGAAATTTGCAGGGTTAGCAGCAACCTATCGTCCTGACAAAAGGCGAGACTCATACTCACTTCGGCGCTTGTATTCCTCCTCCTCCCATCCCTCCCCTCCTCCTACCCCTGCGTGCATTGGCTTCCAGCTGACGCAGAGGCCTTTCGGACAAGCCTGTACTGCATCTCAGCGGCAGCAGCACTCGATAAGAGAGGGACTTGCCCAGAGGTGGTGGGTGGGGAGTATCGAGGGGCGGGTGGGGTGGTGGAGGTGGAGGTGGAGGAGGGACCCAGTGGGGGTCTGTGGAGCGGGTCCGGTAAGGGTAAGCGTGGTGGGGTGGTGCAGAGGGGGAAGCAAAGCGTGGAGGGCGGAAGAAGAGGAAGAGGACGGGAGTGGTGGTGATGATGGGAGTGGTGGTGGTGATGATGGGAGTGGTGATGATGATGGTGTTGGGGGGGTGGTACAGAGAGGAGGGGGGGCAGGGGTCTGAGTGGCTGGTGGAAGATAGAAACCAGGTGAGGCTCGCCCAGCAGCGCTCCCTTTCTGGGGAGGAGGCGGAGAGGAGAAGTGAGGAAGAGCGAGGGAGAAAGGGTGGTGGTGGTGTTGGTGGGTAGAGCGGTGGTGGTGATGGGGCGACTGGGAGGACTGGGAGTGCATCTCAGCTCCTCTTTGCTGCGACGACAGGAAGGGGGAGGTGTAGCCACCAGCTGCTGAGCGTACAGGGTCTCCCAGAGGAAACCTCAGGGCGCTGAACTCGCTACCACCACTTTGGCCAAGTCTTCCCCACCTGCCAGTAACTGTCATATGACAAGCTTCCATTGCGTGATGGAGGAGGAGGAGGGTGCGTCTGATTAGCTAGACTCCTTAAAACTGGTGGAGGTGGTAGTTGCCTCTGAGACGTGGGTGCACCTGCTGAGGTGTGTGTTGAGCTGGAAGACCGCGAGGCCACTCCTGATAGGACGTAGGGTCTGAGAAGGAGGGATACGAGCGTCCCCCGAGGTGTAGCCTGGGATTCCCCCTCCACTCCCCTCTCTCCCTCCGTCTCTCCTCTCCCCACCCCACCCCCTATTACTCGATCCGATGAAGTGTCCCTCCGGTCCAGGCTGGGCTGGGAGCGGAAACCAGGCTGCTGACTTGCCTGGAGAAGGAGGAGGTGGAGGAGGAGGAATCTCTGGCACTGCCAACGCTTTCTCCTCGACTTAACTGAAGGAGTAGGAGGGAGGAGGGAAGGTGAAGAGAGGAGGACAGAGGGAGGGAAGAGAAACAAGAAGCTAAGCAAATGAGAGGAAAGAGCAACATGGGAGCTTTGCCCTGACTTTCTGCAGCATTAGAACTCCCTCTAATGGTGACATCGTAACACAACAACTTAACTCGGTCTGGACTTCTTACAGCGTTTTGCCTAAGTAAATATTTAGATATTCCATATGTTTAGATTTAGGACAATCCAAAAGTTAAAAGTGAATGATAGTTTTGCACTCTTTGTCTGTTTCAAGTCTCATTTCTTAAATTGAAGCTTTCTTTTGCTTTGGCCTACATCAGAATATCCCAATATCTCTACTCTTTTGGTTTTAATAGCTTTGTCATTGTACATAGAGGAATGCAGTGGCAATAGTTTGTTGTTAGTAGGTTTTAACCACACCCCAAATAATGGGAGTGTCATGTTGAAAATCATTCAACTCCCAACTTTTTCAGCTGAGAGAAGATATCAGGAGGGGCTGCAAACTGAGCTGCTCCTGCGTTGTTTCAAGGAGCTGTGCTTAGTTTAACATTAGGATTACATCAGTGTTTAATGTCATTACCTGAGGCTTAATTATCCTTCATTTAAAAAAACTTGTAAAAAGCAGTTTCATGTTAAAAATGGATGCCCCCGACGTTCTTTGGCAGGGCCTGGGGGGCTGCGAACTGAGCTGCTACCAGCCCCAGCTCATGACTCTGATTAATATAAACTTTAGATGACCAACATATTAAGAACTCTCATAAAAGTGTTCTCGTAGGTAAAATATAAGGCTAATTTAAGCTGATAAAGGAGTTTCATGGGGCCAGAACAAGCGGCAACCTCTGGTCTCAAAATATGAAGCCCATGCGGAAGTGTTATAAACTGCAATTCATTGAGCATCCGCTTGAGGCTGGCTGTAGAAACACTGGAAACCACATACACACCAATTCAAAAACGACGATCTTTGCAGCATAAATAAACATGTTTACAGTCTGGTTCAAAAAAGAAGATATTAAGATTACGAGTTTTGCCAAAATAAGAACTTGACTGACTTGACTGAAAGGCAGGAACACATAGCTGTTGGCTAGAAGGCTCAAACCCTGCAGCTTTACATCACACTAAGTTTGGCTGAGTTCAGCATTACCAATATGGCTCCCGCTGATGATTGGCTTCAAAACAGTGCTCAGGAACAGATGGGTGACATCATGAATACTACGTCCATTATTTATACAGTCTATGGGACAGAACTGGAACAAGGATCAACTCTTCAAAGTTTAGTGTTGAAAAGTCGAATCAAAATTGAATTGACAAAATTCAGTGCTACTAGCTCTTTTGCCAAAAATAATATGCACTAAACTGTAGATCTTAAACTTAAGATCTGTATAGTACACCATACCTGCTTTAAACGTTCTTGCCACAATTTATTAATAATCAGACTGGCATGGGTGCCCTGTTGTGGTAACAGGCTCTTCTCCTATGTTCTGTTGGATGTCATTAGAAACTTTTTTCCATGCTGTGAGCAAAATTTTCATTTTTTCATGTTTTTTTCATGTCAGAGTCAAAACTTTTCCCCTTTGTCATGTTATTTTCACTTCGTAAGCAAATTTTTCACTTTTCATGTTTTGTCAGCTTGGAAGCAAAATTTTCATTTTTTCATGTAATTTCGCATTGGAAGCAAATGTTGTACATTTTTCATATCTTTTGGGTTGAAGCAAAATTTTCACTTTTTCTTTTTTTTTTCACTTCGAAAGCAAAATGTTCACTTTCTACGTCGGAGAAAAACATTCCCTTTTTCTATCTATCTATCTATCTATCTATCTATCTATCTATCTATCTATCTATCTATCTATCTATCTATCTATCTATAATATGCCATGTGTTTACTATGACATATTTTTGGTAGAATAATTCTGAGTGTTTTGGAGTCACTCAGTGTACAAACAGGCAGCTAAATATGACAATCCTCTGTAAATAACACTTTGTATTGCCAGCCAAGTGTTAGTTCCAACTTAATAGCAGCCTATGAGGGAACATGGGTCATAAATTATAAGTAGAAAAATCATATTTGACCTGAAATTAAAAAACTCCAATTACATGTAAATAATTAGAATAATTTTGTTTGTGTTTTTATGGGAAGTGACAATAAATATTTGCACTGCCTGTTATCTTTTCCAAAGCCAAAAAAAGAAGCAGAGAAGGAAACAAGATTATCTTGTGTTTTGATATGGCCCATATCCTGACAGTTAACTTTAAAGGATTGATACCTGGCCTTTATTTATGGCATCAGGAAAGGTTAGAGCTGTCCAGGTAAGAGAGCATGAAACATCAAATATAGAACAAAGGCTACTTATAAGACATTACTGAAAGGGCGGTTCAACAAACAATGATGAGGTTTAGATTTAGGGAACACTTCTGAGCTATTAGGGATACATTTGTGTTGGAAAGAGTCTACAGGAACCACATTTCTAATCAGGGAGGAGAAATCAAAAGAAATAATAAAAAGAGATGTGAAGGATCATCAAACAGAAAGTAAAAGTAAGGTACAGGTTGCTAGACTGACAGGTGAGAAGAGATTAATCAGATGTGGGTATAAATACTGAGTAGGACCAGTTCATTAGACCAGGTAAAAGAGGGTCATCAGTGACCAAAAACGACACATCCAACCTGCGATATTTGTTCTTTTTCAATTCTTTGCACTGACAGAGCTCATTCAGTGGTATTTTTGCTCTTTGAAATGTCATTTTTTTGAATATCTACAAACCCTTCATATCCTTATAATCTGAATTATATGAGGTTGATGATATGAAAGGTTAGGTACAGCAATGAACCCTAAAAATGTGTGATAAATGTTGAAATTGTGCCATAAATAAAGCAAATGTGAAAATAAGACACTGACATCAGATTTTGTTTCATAGATATACAAACAATGTTGAACCTAATGTTAAAGCTCCTGTAGGTAACTTTTTGTTTGTATCGATTTTGGCACCCCTTATGTCCCTCTTACATCTTTGCTGATTATGTCCTGAACATGTGAGAGTAGTGTTTTCTGACAAAAAATCTCACGCTCCTTTTTTAAACAGTCAAACTGTCACTCAATGTGAATACCTGCTGTGGATAAGGTATAAAAGAAAGGCTGTTTGTATTTGCTGTTAATCATCTTGCCTGATACCTACGCCCTCACAGTGGGCCCTCATTTTACTAGGCACTGCAGATCTTTTCTGAATATTTATGCACTTCATTGAACTCAACTGTAACATAGCAATACTAAAGTGTTCAAGAAAGTAGGTTTTTAGTTGGGTTGTGTCAGAACTGAAAATGTTTTTTTAAAGACTTTACTATTGTAAAGCAGCTCAAGAGCTTTGAAGAAGCTATTTTCTTGAATATGATTTTCTTAGTTATGACACATTTGCGCTCCGGACTAACACCTGACCATGCACACATGCTTATTTTTCTCAATAAGAATAGTATGCAGAAAATTGGACACTGTGAGTATGACATATTTTCTGAGCTTTCACTTTAAATGACCATGCGTCCGCAGAGATTATTTATATGAGCCTGCTCCACAGGTTGATATTCAGCGTGTTAACATTTTGTACACCTTTATATGATCCGTAGCTATTTAACACTGTCAATTATGCATTGTGGCATGTTTGAAATAACTATTTCGGGGAAAAAAACACATTTGATATTTTTTTCATCATAGGAAACATCTATGTTATTTCTATGATTAATCTATAAATGATAGTTAACATTTACAAAGATAGATCGTGGAGATTGCTTAAAATTGCCATCCCTAGTACCATCTGACAGATTACAAATCTTTAAAAACAGTATTATACCCACATCCAGAGAAAACAGAAAGGAACAAACAGAGTTATATAAGGGACAGGAAAAAGAGCTTACAGAGCAATCACTTACTGATACTGATCAACAGAAAGCCACTGAGAAACCAAACCAAGATGGCCAACAGGAAATCAAAAGAAAACAAAACAAACAACAAAACAAAAACATGAGTGTTGATTTCTGTTTTTGTGCCTTTTTAACCTTGTTTATCACCTGACTGTGTTACTTGCGTGTGCATACATTACCTGGTTAGCATAAGCATGTGTGAGCGCTGTGTGGTTCTTGCTAGGGCTGTAGGTGGGCCTGTATTTGTACATGGTGGGGGTTGGAGGGGCTTTGTTCAGTAGACTGCACTCTGCAGGAATATGAAGAGAAAAAAAGTTGAGACAAACTCCATGTGCCGAAGGTTTGTGAAAATCAAAGAGTTGGAGATGAAGTCAGACAACATTCTTACCCTCTGTGTTCCCCCGAGTGATTCCTGGGTAGCGAAGCTCTGGTTTTGGAGGTGGAGGAGGCTCGGCATCACATGATTGGCTCTCCATCATCTCTAGACTGGACTTTGACTGGAAACAAGACAAAAAACAGAAAGGAGTCAGAGTTAGAAAGACGAATACTTATATCAAATTAAATGCAAGATATGGATGCAGATTTTGACAAATTAAAGTAGATGACAATGACAGAAAAAGGTTTAAAGTTTAAAGCTTGCAGAGAGGGTGAAAGTTGATTTGTATTATCCTCCAAAGCCGCAGATACTCTCAAATGAACTAGATAACATGACATTATTTACACAGAAGAAGTTTAGCTATCTATTAATTGATATGACTATCACTTTTCTGTCCTCTGTTTTGCTATTTGTGAAGCATACCGCACACAGACACTAACAACTGTAATGAATGAATTCACAAAGTGTATAGAAAACTCAACAGTTTCTGGGCCCTGAAATGAAAAAGAAAGATTTCCACTGTCTTGTTTTCCTGTATCTTTTGTTATGAGTTCTTACAGACTGTACCAGTAAATGCTGTTTTATTTACTGATGTGACCTTACAGGATTTCTGACTTTTGAATTTCAAACAGCCATTCAACCTCCTGCCACCATCTGGACTTGCCTATATGCAAACTCACCTGGCACAATGCATGAGAAGCACAGAACACTCGCATAACACCTGGCCCCCAACATGTTAAAGCAAGTCTCTTTCCTTTAAAGCTAATTTTAAATCAAACATGAGGATGATAAAACTGCTGTATTACATTGGAGTGAGTTTGTCCCTGTCTCCTGTAGTTCTTACCCGGTGCAGGTCTCCCTGGATGCCGTTGTCCAGGATCTTTGCAGCCAGCTGGGCCTCTGTCAGCTGGGGCCGCAGGAAAGGAGGCTGAACACATACACTCTGCACACACTTCTTTCTGCCCAGATACCTACAGAGAGAGAAGGGAGAGTGTGTTAGCTTTTCAGTAAGAAACAGTGAGTTTACCAATCAGATAAAAGGGTGAAGGTACATTGTTTTAAGAAACCTTTTTTCAATACAATAATACACCCACAGAGCATGAGTGTTTCCCCAAGAATAACAGTATACTTGTTGTTTTCATTAACTTTGTATCATGGACGCAGCAAAACCAAGAGTGTAGAATAACATTGACAGTAACAAGCTGCATAAAATGATTCAAACAATTGCATTAGAAAAGTTCATATTCAACATGAGACAACACTACAATCAAAGCATTTAAGGAGAGACATGATGGTGGATGTCTTTCTCTCTCTGATTACCTGAAGAGCATACAGAAGTTACTCAAACATATATACGAGGGGTGCAAAGCTAGTGCTGATTATTCAGTTGTTGATGAAAGCTCAAGAATCAAAGACAGGGGTGGATAAATAAATGAAACATTCACCTGGGTGCCTGTGAGCTGCAGAGGACATGAGAGACATTCTTCCAACATCCATTTGTGAAAGGGTTGACGCCTCCTCTGAACTTTCCTGTGACCTGAAGAAAGACAGAGCAATACAGAGGTATATGAAGAAACATGCATCAAATGTTCTAACTTCTATTCAAATACTTAGAGTGAGGTTGTAGAAAAAAAAGTAGATAAACCTAATGTTAACGCTTTAAAACAGTGACAAATACATTTCATATAAAGTTAGCTATGCCCCAAATAAATTCTTCAATTCAGAGCCTTATCATTTTCCAACCTGTTCATTGGTTGTTCGTCCTCTGGCCACCAGCACAATGTGGAAACCAGTCAGACCAGCAACAGGGATGAAGAACAAACCTGCCACACACATTACAGCCAGCCTGGGAGCCCAGGAGTTAAGGACTCCTCAAACACAGATTCAAGTGAGATAAAGGCCCATATAACTACTTTAATATCATTTCATGGTAAAGTACACTTCTGATTTTTATATTTTTTGTGTATTAATCAAACGACTTTTGAGGAGGAGACTTAGAGTGAAAGTAGAGCAAAATATTATGAGATTAGTTAAGCTACAACAGCATCATACCCCCACAATATACAACCAAAATGGCTGTACAAATTCAGCCCTAGTTTTAACCTTTAAATAATACAACTTTTTTTCTCAAACTTTTACTCGCATTATCCCGGCGAATAATTCGCTTCATTCCCGCGAATTAATTTGCGTCATTTACATGAAAGCACGCTATTCATGCGAACAATTTGCGTCTCCCAATTCGCTCCATGCGGGCCGCCAGACCCCTGCTTATGTCTATTTGTGTGACTTAACATGTAATTCATCTGCGCAAATGATTTTATTTGCTTTTGGTGTGAACACCCCATAAGGGTACAACATACAATAAATATACATCATAAACATGAACTCTTTAGCTGTATTTAAATAAGTTGAAGCCTATTTGAGTGTTTGATAAAACCCTTCTTCACCCTTCACACTGAAATAAATCATGACTTCTGTTACAACTGCCACATCCCCATGAAGTAAAGAAAGCAAACGTGGAGCTTGCAGCTTTGTGCAACACTAAGTAAACCAATCTTAAAAGGGACTGGACACATAATGGAAGGATACGTGACAATGGCGTGCAGGCGGTCGATGTTCTGACGATGGTAGAGGATGAAGAGCAGGCCAAAGCCGAACACTGCCATGATGTGAGCCGTCAAAGAAAGGAGGAATAGGAAGAAGTAGCGGTAGTTCCTCCTGCCAATGCAGTTGTTCACCCACGGACAGTGATGGTCAAAGTCCTGCAGAATGAAAGTTAAAATACAATACGATAAGAAAACGACTGAAAAATTAATCTGTACTTCCTGCTCTGTACTACACTACTATATAGACATATAGTTCACCCTATAAGATAATTGTGTAAATTCTTGCTTTAAGCTCTTTTCGACTGTTAACAGAAGACATGGGCTACATGGGCTATACATAGACTACAGCATGAAGTTGGGTTTTCATTTATTTATCTCAAGAACAACTTAAATGATGACATCTATATTGTACCACTTTTATTCCAAGGCGCAGGGTCCCACTCTTTTTTCTGCAAAATGCCCAAATGCATCTCCCTCTTGGTGCCCAAAGCCAGTCGAACAGCCAAATTCTCATTTTCACACTAATATCAATTTAAACAGTGTGTAGGTTGAAACCCTATACCTTCTAGTTCTCAAACAGGATGTAATATCCCAAACTTAAGATTTTTGTAAGAGGAATAGTGTCATTAGAGGGATCCAGAGGCCAGAGAAATGTATTGCACCACTGAACCCTTTATGTCATAGGTCACTAACTGGCGAACCATGGTCCGGGTCCGGACTGAGAAGCCGTCCCATACGGAACCGGACCTACAGCCAAAACAGAGGGTTCTGATATAAAATTAAGCAGATGATGAAACGTACAGACCAATTGCATGCGACTAAAACCATCCCATGTGATGCTAAGCCAATCAAGCCTGTGCATTCCAGGCGTTAAACATTACGACTATACAGATCAGACAGATGAGAGAGTTCGAGGAAAGTTACACGTGAAAAGATGGTGGAAAGAAAAATAAAGATAGCGATACATTTAGAGAAAACAAAGGGAGATATACAGGAGGAGTGAGACAGAGAAATGGAGTGATACAGACAACTGCACTGGAGAAAGTTTAGAAAATAAGGAACGAATGGCTCTATCCATAAAAGAAAAGTGCACAGCAAAAATAGAGCATTCAATTTGTAAAGGACTGACTCATTTCTGTTCATACTTCCCACTTGGAGCACTAAACCAGCGTATATCATATGAAACCGTGGCACTTATTAGAAGAGCCAACGTGAAACTCTATTATGAGACAAAACAAGAAGGTTTTGAACAAACATACACACTCATATCTGAAGTGAGTCCTGAATGATTGGGACCGCCATCGGTTTGGGAGTCTAGTTTAACACCTCAGTGTTTATTGATTTAAGTGTGTCATCAGTTATTATTATTATTATTATTTATTTTTTACCTCCGATTTAAATTTAACTCCTTAGTTTTAAAGAGACCTCATTAAAAATACCATAAAATTTTAATGGAATGTAAGCTTCTTTCAGAGATTTGAATTCATTTTTTTATTATATATATATCAATAATTTTGTGTTTCCCTTTTTCACAATTTAATTTCCATCACAAATGGTCACATAATTATTATTTTAATCCCCACTTAACCTAGTGGGGCTGTATAACAAAAATGTTAAAAGTTGAGACATTTGCCTCATTTATATTTAAAAGTTTGTCAACTGCAAAGCTCAGAGAAGAAGGAGAGCTAAATGAGGACAGAAATGTAAAGATAAATATTCCTGCAGAAGTCCTGTTCACCTTTTCTGACATAGCCTTCAATGGAAATGTTCAGTTTAATGTGAATTAGAACAAAAAGCTGGCTAATGCAAAAAAATCTTCAGATATCCGAATGCAATTTCAAAGATTGAGAGGGTTTTTAATGGACTGGTATCAGCTATATATAGCCTGATTCATTTCCATTGATCAATTAACATTAACCCACAGCACTCACTCTGTGCTACTGCTGTTTCAGGAACAGAGGCTTTACAGAGTCAATTTATGTGCATTACAGAGATATTTTGCAGCAGTATAATGACTCTAAAGTGCATCTTAGCTTCAGTGTTCATTTAAATGATGAAGACAGGCTGCCAAACATCTGCCCAAACTCTGCAACAAAATCAGATCCACAAAGTCACTGATATCTTTTCCGGTAACTAAACTGGGAAAGTTGTGTTTTAGGATTCAAACTGCTGATACAGTTTTTTCTGACATGTTTCAACTAGACTGGCAATGGATATATTGTATTTCAGAGTAACTAGCAGCACCCTTCACTCAAAAGAATAGAAACCATTAACAATGAACTAATTAAACCTGCAAGTGAGACATTATTTTAACAAAAATCTTAAAGAGGTGTTAGGAAGAGACGAATCAGGGTTCATGGAGGTATTTCTATCGTTAGTCCAGATCAGGCAACAAAATTATCTCCAAATTATATAACGCCATACAATTATCCAAACAAGAGAATACAGATTACATTAGGAAGAAATGGGAAAAAGAAGTGAAGGTAATGATCACACAGGAAAGCTGGGAGAAAATATGCCAGCTACAATGGTTCTCAACCGGGTCAAACACATGGCGGGAGTTTTGTTGGAAAAACATTACAAGATTTTTTATCACTCCCGTTCAGAAACGCTATCAAGGTAGTGGGGATGCTTGCTGGAGACTTTGTGGGTCTAATGGAGCCAACCACTTCCATATTTTTTGGGATTGTCAGACCATCAGGCCTTACTGGGAGGAAATCCACAGACATATAAACAATGTATTTTATGTAAACATTCCATTTAATTGTGAAGCCATGTACTTGGGCAATGTATTGGTTGACACATGGAACATCAATGACAATAAACTGTTAGCTATACTATTGGCAGCCAGTAAGAAATCCATCACAAGAAAATGGTTAAAAGTAGAACCTCCCACCGTTGATGAATGGATTGAAATTATCCATGAGATTTATGTTATGGAGAAGATATCTTTTCCCTAAAAGTTGAAAAAGGAAAATTTTATAAGATCTGGACCAAATGGACTGAGTACGTAAAACCAATAAGATCTGACTTCACTTGACTTTTACTGTGCTTTGTGTAAACCTGCTCTCTTTTTTTCCATTGTGTTTTTGATTGTCTGAGGGGTGCGCTTCCCGGTTCTTACTTGTTTTGTTTTGTTATTGTTTCTAACTGAGATAAATACTGGTCCGTAACAGAAAATCCTGGAAGGGCAATAAGTGTAAAATTATCTGACTTTTCTGTGTCCATCTTTATTTATTTTTCTTGAAAGACTAAGGTTGCTATTAATGTATGTGATGGATTGAATTTGCCTTTCCAAATAAAAAGATAATTTCAAAAAAAAAACCAATGAACTAATTAAATGTATGTAAAGGTGAGCTCACCTCCACACAGTTGTCGCAGACAGAGCAGTGGGAGCACCGTGGCGGTCTGTAAAAGCGGCAGGTTGAACACCACTTCATCCTGACCTGGATTCCTCTGATCTCGACCGTCTTGTAGAGGGGAGCACGGAAATCGTCCTCCTTGTCTTCGTCCTCCTCCGCTACAATAATGGGGGGAAAAAAAGGCAGAACACAAACAAAATAAATAATAAGAACCAACCTCAGAACGCACACACAAATTGCTCCCTGATCAATCCCTCAGCTCCACATCTACTAGTTTGGCTTGATTTTCATGCAATTTTCATAGGAAATGGGTAACTAGACTCAAAATGCAAATCTAGTATTGTTAAACTTAGGCAGTTTATATGTTTTGTGATCCAAATGTATGATTGGTAAAAACAAATTTGGAACAGTTCCTGCAGATTTCCTACAACATAACATTTTAGAGGGAAAAGATAAAAGTGCATACACAATAAGTCCTTGTTTCTGCTACTGACAGGGTTGGATTGTTATTAGTGTCTGATGACATTGCAGAAAAATCCTGACGGAGACCTTATTACTTAAAGAGAAAGAAACGTTTTTAACCAATAACAGCTGCGACATCCCTATCCTCAAAGACACCAGACTCCGAGGACAAAACCAGTGTTTTTAATGCACAGAGAAAAGGAGTTGATGTCTCACTCAGTTATCATGTATTTAGTATTATTGAGTGTAACTGTATTAAATAGTGCTCAACTCTGATTTTGTTGAACTGGGGAGACGCAAGTAGTTTCACTGACAGACAGAGTGTGCAACTCAGAGAGAGCAAGAGAGAAAGGGGGAGAGAGAGAGAAAGGGGGGGAGAGAGAGAGAGAGAGAGAGAGAGAGAGAGAGAGAGAGAGAGAGAGAGAGAGAGAGAGAGAGAGAGAGAGAGAGAGAGAGAGAGAGAGAGAGAGAGAGAGAGAGAGAGAGAGAGAGAGAGGATCAAGATTTGGATCAAGAAAAATGCAAACATGCATCAAACAAACATCACACACATGCAACAGATTAAAAATTCATGCACTCACCTCTCGGGAAGATGCCTGGGTCCATGAACGTGGCCATACAGAAGTTAGCCAAAACAAACAGGAAAATGACTCCATTGTAAATTGGCACAGCTACTGAGAAACGCTCTGAGAGCCAGGGACACCTGTAACAGGAACAAAGACGACAAATCAAGTTACTTATATAGCTCTTTTCTAGTCTGTCTGACCACTCAAAAGCGCTTTTGCATACTGCTTGTCACATTCACCCATTTATACCCATTCACTCACTGATGGTAGAGGCTGCTATTTAGTGAGGGACCATCAGTATTAGCTAATCTCATTCGTACACATTCACACACCGCTGAACAACAGTGGGAGCAAATTGGGGTTCAGTGTCTTGCTCAAGGACACTTCGGCATGTGACTGCAGGAGCTGGGATCGAACCGCCAACCCCCCAATTGATAGACAACCCACTGAGCCACAGCCGCCCCAATACACATTTTGTGTTATCTATTTATGTTAAAATGCAAATATAAAATATGGGTCATATATTACTCATATTTTGTTCTACATAAGGTTTTCAGTGACCAATCAATTTCACAATTAATTGCCTTATAAAATGACCCGCTTATTTAATCGTAAAGAGTCTGCTACACCAAGTATTTCCGCTGTCACTCTAAAAAGGGGTCCAGTACATTAGGTTTGGAGCAATCTGTATGGCATGGAAACAAAGTGACATCTGCTGTGCACCAGCTCAATGTGGTCAAACTCATCAAACTCAACCACCCATCAATAAATGCTGAGTAAACGTAATATATAATAGCTGAGTGATATTACGTGGTGGAAAGTTACTCAGTGCAAAATTTTGTTGGAAATTTAACAGAAACATTTCATAATACAATAAATGGGGTAAGGTCAGTGGTACCCAAACTTTTTCTGTGGGGACCCCCTTTGTTGGTGAAATTATTTCCAGTTAGCAATTCAGAATTGGGTGTATTGTTTTTATTAAGCCGCCCGTCATAATTCCACACCCCCTATAACCACTGGTGTAGGGAATGTTGAGCTTTCAGTCCAAAATAAACAAACAGGCCGCAGTGCAACATGAAGTCTATGGAAGTGCAAAAATAGTCCTCTAGAGGGCCTTGGTCAGTGACCATTCAATGCTGCTTTATCTCGTCTGTGTGGATTAAATACAAAGCTTTGTAGGTTAAATTACGGCATATAAAACAACTAGTTCAGTAGTAGAAATAGTTTAAGTCAAAAAGCCAACAATAATTTTATTAACCCATGTTTGAAATCAAAACGGGATGATATAGTTTTTGCTAATCTTTACTTATTTAATTATGTATTAATACTAATTTTCATATTAATTACATGTTTCTGCTTCAAATGGCAGCATTTACAACACATAATTGTAACTACTTCTACTAACTATAATCATACCATTAAAATTTGTAATAGTTGCATCCCTGAGGTAGGCTACACGTACAGCCTCTGCATTTTTCTCCAATTCAATATCTTACTGTAATACCTGTTTTAACTAAAGAAAATCTAATTAATAAAGCTACTTAAAGGCATTTTGAAATAATCAGCATTGGCCGATACCTGTGCACTCACAAGGTTGATTACAAAAATAAACGAATAATGTCTGCAGACATTGCAGGCAGCCTCATCATGGTTGCCACTTAATAGAGAGTATATAGTTTATGAGCAGGCTGTGCGATGCAAATGAAAAAGTTATTATATTTTAATTGGCTTGTTTGCTTGGATTGCATATTTGGCTGGTAACAGAGTCTGTCAGCGAAAAAAACCAAAATGGTTAGAATGGTTTGGGAAGATCCCTGTGCCTTCGCTTTAGCTCATGCACCCTGCTGTTAGCCTAAATTTCCTCATTAACATATTTGTCTCATCCTAAATGAAATGACAGCTCTCTCATATCTGCTATTGGCTAGTATTTCATCGAAGTTCTGTTATGATGTATAGAATAATGCACTTTAATATTGCCTCTGATATACTGTATGTCCTGAAATCTGTAGCATAACCCAGCAAATTGTTGTATTTCATTATTACTGAAACTCCATCTCTTAAATGGTAATGTGCATGAACAATGGAATGGAACTGTAGCTGATTTATCTCTTAATTGTTATCATAAAACTTTATTGAATCCCCCCCAAAAAATGCAATATATAACCATTATCTATCGACCACAGGCTGACCTACTCTCCAATTATCGACATCTGCAGTTGAAGAAACCTTATTGGTTGATATGATTTTTAAAAGTCTTTAAAAAAATGTCTCTATTGTTGTCAATTTCAGCTCTTATTTCTATGATTGGTTTGTTCCTATCAGGAGCACTTCAGGTTGCATGTTTTATATAAACAGCACCACAAAAATATTGTCACTATGAGATCTGAAAGTTTTAGTTTTTTTTGTCAATGGAGACAAAAATAGCCTTCGTATTAGTTCATCCTTGCAATGGCTGAGTGGTGATACTTAACTGCCATTTTATTGTATTCAGCAATAAAACTACCCAATAAAAAAGTAACAACAAATATTAAAATCATTACGGCTTTATGGCCCCCATGTAGGTTTCTTTGTTGTTTGTAGAGGGAGCATGAGTGTGACGATAGGCTGACTCAAGGAGAAACAAACAGGGAGAGACTGGATGATGGGCTTTTGTCAGGGTGACAGATGTTGGCCTATTTTCTCCTCGCTAATCTGAAGCACAGAGCTGACTGCCCACCACGCTTACCACACACACACACACAAACAGTTTACATTTTCTCACATATGCATCCGCAATTACACACACACTGTTATTATCACACACACCTGTCAATATGACTTTCTCACATCAGACCTTGTACACGTTTTCCCCACAGACATCCCTTCACATGCTTCAGCTCTAACTAACATTTTTTCCTTATCACACATACACAGAATGACACACAATTCACCATAAGGTGTCAGCAAGATTAGAGATGACAGTATGTAACACCACTGTCAGAGACTCTCAGGCAGCTGAAGGCCTGGAAAGTCTGTTTATAAATGAACATAAACTCGGTTCAGTTAAATTTTCTGTTTTCAGGTTGTTTTTTTGAAAACCAAACTCCATCTAAATCCCTCTTCTCTCCAGTGCGTGACCCCGACACAACTATGTACCTAATAATGACAGACACAGCTTGGTTACAGTTGATATCCGATATCAGTTCTACTAACCAGGTTAAGTGAAACTGTTGGAGGCTTTTGTGTAGACTGGAACTGCAGCAGCCTGGTTGTGGACATTTATTGGACAAAAAAATCATCCAAAATGACCTATTAGTTTTATCTACATATGGCATAAGAGATTAAAAGATCTCAATAGGTTGTAGTAATACAATTTGTATTGATACAGATGATTCACTTCCGACATTTCTAACTGAAAATAAACAGATCTAATAGCCCATCACAAAAGAGTTATGAAAAGGCCATTCATGCAGTATTCACACGTACCCAAAACTCCTGAAAAGTAAACATTTTTTGGGTGAGCTGCATGTGTGAACTTAAACTGCTAAAATTTATACCCTAACTTTACCTGGCCTTTCCCCTGCCAGCTTCATATGACAATATCTACAAGAAGTCAGAATGAGGACGTGAGAATGCAACCGGAAGTGTTCAGGAAAACTCCTTGCAACTGAGCAGTGGGGATGATGACCACTGTATCATGCGACCAGTGTGAACCCAGAAAGAGCGACAGGATTTGTCATCATATGAGAATAGAATCATCCAAGGATAAAGGAGGAGAATCACTTCAAGACGAGAACAGAGATGTCTGAACATCTGTCCATTAACAAAAAGTTTAATTAAAAATAAAAAGAATCATCTCCGTCCAACTGTCTATCACTCCCTCATCCAACTTAGAAGCTAAGATTATTTTTATGAGCCTGCTCCACACATGGATATTCAGCGTGTTAACATTTTGTATGCCTTTATATGACCCGTAGCTTTCAACACCGTCACTTATATGCATTGTGTTGCTTTGGAAAAAATGATTTAGGCAAAAACAAACGCATTTGGTTTTGTTTTTGTCATAGGAAACATCTAAGGTTTTTTTTAAATGATTAATCGATAGTTGATCGTTAACATCTACAAAGATTTTCTATTTTGCCTCAGTTTATTTTAAATGGGAAGTGATTTACGGAAAGAAAAGGAACATTTTAATCAATTTAACGTATTAATGTAAGTAAGTGGTGTAAGTGGTGGGACAATTAATATTCTGTTATAAAAACAAACATCATGATACTTTGATCAGGATTTTTTGTAGTGGCACATTGTATATTTTTCTCTCATTGTGCTGGCCTTATACAAACCTAGTCTGAGCATGGTCATAGTGGTTTGACCTTTAGTAAATAATATATAAAAAGCAAAGCAAACCTTGTCGTCATTGTTTGATGAAGAAGGCCCTGGTCTCTATTATCACTAATACTGTGTTGACTATATCTAATTTATTTTGGCTTGTGATTGGGCCTGTAAGGGTGTGATAAACTTACGTGAAGCAGAAGAAGAGCGTGGTAGAGCCAACGAGGAAAAAAGTTGCCGCCGATACAGGGACGTAGCGGGAGGGTCGCAGGGGTCTGCTGGCGGGGACCACAGTGTGAGGGAGGGGTGAGGAGGATGGACCCCGCCCTCCACTCTTACTGCTGCCAGCTGGCATCACTTCCTGTGTGGCAATGTGTGTGTTTGCTCTGCAACTGCTATTCCAAAGGGTATCTCATTCAGAGTTTGATGTTTCTGAAGGTGCTTTGAGTTGAGTTTGGGGTAGAAATGATGGCGCAGCAAAAAAAATTCAAGGAAGTGGTTGATGATTGCTTCCTTCTTTATGAAGAAAAGAGGAACATACTCCTGTGCATCACAACACTGAGATGGAAGTAGAAGCCTTTTTTCTTAGGGTTCTTAGGTCAATCCTGATCTTCTGTGGGTGTGCTTTTGAGATTAAAAGGAGCTTACAGGTCCCTCGCAGTAAAGGCCTTGTTTTTTTCAGTGAGCCAGAAAAACAGGTGGGAGGGCGGTGTGAACTAATAAGCCACTGATGTAAAGAAGATGAGGTGTCTGGACAATCTCCAAAAGATTTGTATATAAATACAGACCAAGATCACTAGTTTGAGCAATAGAAAATAAAAACAAATATAAAACGGATCATGCTTATGGAGTGTAAGAGAACACCTGGTTTGTTTATAAAAAAAAAAGAGGCTTGGTGAAAGAAAAAACGTGGTTGACATTAAAAAGTACAGAAAAAATATTTACAGACCACTTTTACGAGAGAATAATTTAATCCTAGAGTGACAGTGTTGTGTGGAAGTCCAAACCTGATGGACAGATGGACTAATGAACCTTTGCCTGATTTGAACCTGCCATGGTTTCATTTAATTGGTGTGTAATTAGGAGTTTACTGAGGTAAAAGAGTTAGCAGAGGTAGACCTGTTCAAAAACAACTCTAAAGAAATAAAAAGTAGCTTGAAGAGATATTATCTGACTTGGCCTCCTATTTTTCAGATGTAGGTGCTTGTGAAATATTTGGAGAATCAAATCCAATTCAAACTCACAGGAGATCAACAGTTGATGTGTGAAAAAGTCTTGCAAATAAAAAATGACAACCCCTCTCCCCTGCTCTCTGTCAGCAAAGGAAGCAATCTGCTTTCAGTTTCAGTCCAGGACTCGTATTAGAAACAGGAGTCTGTAAGCGGGCCAGTGGAGCAGCCTGGTTTTCCTGTGTCGGGGCATCCCTAAACCCCGTCGCTGGCTGATTCAGACCAGCTCACCTGCCTGCCGTACCTGGGATGTGATTGGTTGACAAAAAGCAAGAATAGATGGAGGGGTTCTTTCCAAAGCATATGAGGGGAAACCCAGGGGAACATCCATTAGTATCCATGTAAGTGGAATATCTTGAGAGAGAGCTATGATTTCAGTGTTGATCCTTGTGGTAGAAAATGCTCATATCTGATATATCAGCTAGTAACTGGAACATAGAGCTTCTTACTTCTCCTCCACTGGTCTCCTCTTTTGCTGTATTAGTGGACTGTTATGTAATTCTTGGCCTTACAGTTATTTTCTCCAGGGCCTTCCCTTGGCTTCCTTCCCCAGCGGAGGGCACTGAGGCTTGGATAACGCCCTCTCACAACAATCCCTCGGAGGATTCAGACTCTCAAGAGGAAAATAACCCCAACACAATGTAAAATTCTGTGGCTTTGATGTAGTAGAAATGGAGACTCCCAGGGCCATCGGTTTCCAGAGAATATCCAGAATTTAAGAAATGTTCCTTGTTCAATGGCGATCAGAGACCTACTTGTTTGTGACAGGCTGACTAAGTTTGTATATTTCTACAGCTTGTTCTTGGTGGATCAAGACTCTGCATCTGAAAAGTAATAACAGAAAGAATGGTTGGTGAAAAATCACATATTAGTGTACATTTATTTTAAATCAATAACTCTTCTCAGTCAGCTTTAGATAAGAGGAATATCTTGTGTTTGTATTGCACTAGTCTACATCATGCTGGTTCTGAATTGTTGCTGCACACTAAAAGCTTAAAGTTGAAACTTTAAACAAACCCCAACAATCACCGGTGCTTGGTAACAATTATAGGGGAAACTTGGACTTCCTTAACTCTTATTAACAGTGTTAGCTTACAGCTCAAAAGACTGGAGAACAATTATTTTAGGGAGTTTTCACTGCAGGAACTTTTCAGACTGACCAAGAGCCTGAGATGGAATTCAGTCTGGGAATTAACCCAGGGAATGCATGTCAGGGTTGTCATGCTATCAGAATTTCAAACTCTGACACTGGTAATAATAAACAAAATGCTATCAATACCTATTTCAACACCATGGCAACAAAAATGAACCTCTGAGCACCAAAACTTGAGTATTTTTAATGTTTTTTTTCACCTCTGGTATGCACACAGTGCTGGAACAGAAAAGGTCACAACACACAAATCAACATCCGACACACTGCTTACAGCAATAAAAAGCAAAATAAAAAAGATTTTGGACTCAGATTAAAATATTATCTCTCAGTAAACACATACTCCAGTTTAAGTGTGTGTGGTGGGCTCTTAATCAACTGACAATCTGCCCTCTGTATGATGAATGCATGATTTTCTCATTACATTGTTGTGTTGGAGACATTTGTGTGAGTCATTTAGCAAAAAATGTGGACTAGCAGACAGTCCTCATGTCTGGACTTAAAGAATATATACAGCAATCAGGTAACATCTGTGTCTCTCACTTCTGCGCTCTATCTAGCTGCAAAAGACACAAATCTAACCTGTGCTTCTTTAGGAGACACCTAAAGGACCTAACAAAAAGTTGGTGTTTGCCAACCTGTGAAAAAGTCTGAAGCAGTCTTTGCATTCGATTAGTTTTGCTTTACCTGATTTGCTCCTTTTCATATTCAGAAAATAAATGATGATGTTCTCTCTAAAAGGAAACCCTCTGCTTTGATTGATAATGCCGGTTTTCATTTAGGGGTTGTTGCAGTCCATTCTGCACTAACTTGGTTTTGGATCATTCTGAAATGCCATATTCATAACAATGAATGAATGAATGAATGAATGAGACTTCATTCACATGCAGATCACCTGTTGTGATAACATATTGAGCAAGACACTTCTGAACATGTGTCCAAAGTGTCATCTGGTGTATTTATAAAACATGACATGTGGGGGAGTGAAGAAGAATAAGTTGAGCAAATCAAAGTCGATCATGGGCACCCAATAAAAGAAATTGGAGGGCTAAAAAAAAAAAAGTGTATATATTAACTAACACAAATAACACAGGCTGTTTGCAGGGTGTTAAAGTGAATCCAAAAAATCTTGGTTAATTAATGGCTAGTCTCAAAAGTGCATGATTCAATTTGCAGCAGCGTTTTCTGTGAGTGCTACATTTTTAAATGTCAGTGTAGCAATCTATCTGTTCCTTTATGGTGGGATTCAAAAATCTAACACAGAACACTAACAATTACCAGTAAAGCTGCCACCTGCCTCTCTGCCTCCTGTCACAGACTCAAGACCGGCAGAGAGACACATAACCTGTACTCTGCTGTTTACTTTATGGACCCAGTCCTACAACCCTGCAATCAATACGCAGATGAGTGCACCTGGCATGATGGATGGCCCGTCATCATACATTTTATATATCACAGCAGTCCTGTTCATCAGCATTAACTGCTCTGCTCCTCATCTCTTTTCTTTTAGCTCAACTTGTATTGATGTTCATGGGGATTTTAGCCTTTTCACATTCTAGAAAGTCAAGGGAAACAAAGAAAATCTCCTCAAACAGCAGTTTTCTGTCCCTATAGATGAGACAAACTCAAAGAAAACAGTACTCAGTGTGGTTGAAATAAAGATTAGCATCTGTTTTCAGCAGGAATGCGTTGATGCTCGTCAAACAAAAATATTCAAGCTCTTCCGTCCACCATAAGGGCGGTACTAATGATTTTCTGATTCACTTTTTTTTCCATCTTTGTCCCTGCACATTTGTACAAATCTGAAAGGAAAATAAACTTCTCAAAGATCATACAGTACAGTTCACTGATAACCTGTGGCTGAACTTTGGGGACACCATGTCATAGTCACTGCAAGAGTAGAGAAAAACAGAATTATCTGAAACAGATTCAAAAGAACTGGAGGCTCCTCCTGCTTCCCTTAAGTCCCCATTGTGGACACACTGTGGGACACAACGGCCTGACAATATTAGTGGGCAATATGGCCACAAGAGAGCCACTTCACGATAACCCCTCCTCCACCCCCTACTGTAAGCAGTTATTTCTCCTAGCCCAGCAAGGAAATGGAGCTACTCCGGACCATTTTCTTGGTTAAGAGCCAGTTCAAAAGCCAAAGAACTGGTTCCATTTAGGCACTGGCTCCGAACCAGCCCTGGAACTAACTTGGTGGTAAGGCTGTGCCAAATCAGACTGTCCACGGTAATACCGGTATACATTTTTCTGATAAAAAAGTGTCATATCTTGGTATAATTGATTAAATGACCAGATTAAGAATGACGCTCCAGAACAGAGACAGGCAGACGTACACGCTCACTGATCAAAGAGCTCTGTGTCCTCCTCTTCCTGTCAAAGCTGATGTTAATGTTTCCAGTGAAAGAGCTCCGTCATCGGGTAAACTTGCCTTCTTTCCTCTCAAAGTTTAATGTCAGCTGATAACAGCAGCATTAAGTGGTTGTGTCTGGGGCTTTAACATCGGCTATGTTCTGGATTTAACTCGACAGGAGCACAGCAGGGACTAATATTTCTATTATAATTGTTCTACCTGCTTGGAGATGTGTTTTAACTTAAGACTTGCTTGTCTAAAAAACAAGTCCTAAAACAAAAACAAAAACAGACACCCCAGGTTGTGTCTTTGTCACTAATGCACACCATGGGTAAAAATCCTCAATGAAGATGAGACAGATGCATGGAGGTGGGGAGGGCTGGTTCATTAAGCACACCTGCTGCAGGTAGGTGACCAAACTAACACTGAGCCCCTCAGATAATAACTCAGTCTGTCACAGGAATGCATCACTTTTATCTTTAAAGATTAGACGCACAGCGGGGAAACATGGATTTTGAATGTTCGGTGGTCAGCCACTGATGTTTTCGTCTTGTCATCGTCTCGTTAACAAAACGTACGTTCGTCAGAGCTTTTATTATCAGTGATGCACTTAAGCTAGTCATAGTCTAGTTTTCGTCATTAAAAAAATAGTCGTTGAGGAATATTTATAGTCATAATTTTCGTTAACGAAATCAACACTGTTCACAATAGTGCCTTTGGGTTTGGTTATGCTATAACTATCTTCTCTGCAATTTGGGAAAGGAAAAAAGAATATTGATGCCCTGTTTTAAACAGAAGACAACACTTTTAGCTGTTGTTACCCAGCTTGTATATAGATTGGAAAGAACGCTGTAACACTGGTAATTACTTCTAGACAGCAAAAGTGATGCCAGGGAAAAACCTGATCACACACGTCATATCTAATTAGTCCATAATAAGGAGGGTGGCATATTTAACCTCTGCCTGTTGACACTGGTAAAAATGTTAATGTCTGTCTCAGGCTGGTCTTGAAATTGGGGAAATACTGACAGTTTGCAGGCACATACTGTCTGTGAAAGCAGCTTGAGGAGCTACTGTGCCCCACCCAACTATGATAGAGAAAAGTGGTACAACATCCTGTCCTGTAATCAAGGCAATGGCAGCAGAACTGGTGAGACCATCTCTAAAGCCTGGTTTTTACTCCTGCATCGAATCGATGGCGTAGCCCACGTGCGTAGGTCTGCATAGCCCCTGTACCCATGCAGAGGCCTACACGCGTAGCTGACGCACACCTCCTCCAAAATGTAATAACGCGTTGAATGGAAGCGAAACACAAGCCCTGTGATTGGTCGGCTCTGCAGCATTGCATTTCCTGCATTTACAGCCCTCCCAGGATTCCCGCACATCTGCTGTGTATTTATCTCTTCCGACTTCTCCTCTCTATTCTTCCCTGTGAACATTGCTGTATGATAAACAGCAACATGTATCAGCTGTATATTAACATAACACGTTTGGAATTTACTCGCGATATTCACTATGTAACTAACACTTCCCATTTTGATTTCTAATGAGTGGAAATTAGTGTCAAATGTTCTGCAGATGGGCCCTTAAGAGCTAAATATATTTTACCGTTTTATTCTATTTAACAATAGTTTAACAGTAAAATTAATTTTAGAGTCAGTATATTCTAAACCAGTATAAGAAGAATACATTTTTATTTAACAAACATGAGAAGGTACTGTAATGAATGATCTGGGTTTTTCTGTCATCTTCGCATGCAAGTGAATCAATATGGAAGGATACTAATCAACATTGTTATTGAATCAAATTGTGACCCTAAGAATCAAAAAATGAATTGTGAGGTTCTTTACAATACCCAGCCCAGGTGGTTATTATAGAAAATACTTCCAGGGTGAGACCCATGCGCCTTGGTCCCTTACTTAAAATCTCTTCCTCTAAAAGATGTTGCCGTTGAGGATGATTTGGTGCAGCTGTTGATGACGCACTGCCCGTGTTTTAAAACCATAGGCAGTACAACGAATATTTCCCAAGCATTCAGCATTTTTCTTTTTTTTTTTCTCTGCCATTGGCTATTGATAAAATAGTGGATGAGCTTTCACCCTCTACTGCTCGCAAAAATGGTGTCTCCGCACCTGATTGCATGTGATAGAGAGGAAGAGATGCAACAGACAGCAATACAACAGTAGAGCACGTCTCTACAGGGGTGCGCTGATACTTCCAACTTTTTTTAACTGTTAACTGCTCTTATTTATTTACTCCTGTAACTTTACCACCTAGCAGAGTACTTGTGTGTCTTTCCCAATTAGGGTAGACCTCCTATCCAAACTTGATACAAAAGTAATCCAGGCATAAGGTAGTGATAAGTACGAAAAATGCTTTACAAATGTATTTTTTAGGTAATATTTCCTCTAAGACTTGGACAACTGGGTACCTTGCACTCTAAGAAAATTGTGAAAAATTATATATAGAAAATGAGAGAATATTTGTTTACCAAGATGCTTTCAGTTTTCTTTAAAAAAGAAACCTACATAAAATTTTCTCATATGCTTTAAGGATTAAACTAATTTTCATTTATATAATTTTCTATTAATAACAGTTGTAGAGCTTTGTATTCTCATGCAATTTATTGTTGGGCATTAGATCAACAATCTGTGTATTCCCACACAGCTACTTTTCTAAATAAACATAACTGATCTGAGCCTGAACACTGCTTCCCTTCTTCATGCAGAATCCGTACCCTATAGACAGATACTATAAATATTACAACCCCCCCAAAGATACAATAGCACCTTCTCACATCGAAAGGAGCTTACAGCATTGCCAGCACTTCCACGCATAAAGCCTGGGTGTGTATGGCCCGTCGCAGTCACGGCAGCAGTTACAGCCTCGCGCACCAAATCGGCAAAATGATGCTCTTTTGCTCATTAATGCCACCAACCTCATTTCCAGATCTTGTGAATCCAACCTGGATTGTAATGTGTCGCTGCAGATATATATATAGTTCGGATTGAAAGCATCTCAAATGCACGGATAGAATGATTTATAGATACAGTGGAGCCAGGTAACACGCAAACCCTAATTGATTCAGTCACACGGCCCAGTAGCGCTAGGTTTGACAGTTCAGTAGACATGATTCAGCCAAGCAAAGGTGTGCCTTTTTTCCAAGACGTACAGAACAAGCCAGACTCCGATCATATTTCTCACAATTTAGTGTTCCAGCTATGATATACTATGATAACTTGGTAATATAATTGTCTTAATAAATCCCGCAATCATTTCCAAGCTTAATCTGTCGATCGGTGTGAATTTATAATGGTGCAGTGTCTTCTAGGGTTTGAGTGTCAGTAAGCGAAACAGTCGGTGTTCTGTCAAAATGTGCTACTTAGTCGCAAAATGCGACCGTAGGGCGAAACAGCAGAAACTCTCAATATCTCATATCAAAGTAAGCTCCAGATACAAAATTACTTTGCATTACACCGGTAGTAGCTTAATTTGTATTCTCAGAGTATGGGGAGCATGGTTTGATATTGTATCATAAAGCCTTTAATAATAGAAATTTTAGGGGAGGCGTATCTCGATGGACTTGTGTCCGCTATCAAATAATGCTCTCAGGACAGAGTCGCTTCATACAACACCGGTACCCACTGTTTTTACACATTAAGAAAGGGGAGCACTTTATTATAAAAACGTAAATTTTTAGGAGGAACATATTTGGTAGTGGGAGCATTCATTTATGGTCGCGGTGGCGAGCTCCTGGGATTCTGGCTTGCGCGTGCGCATATGTGTAAAGAGCCACTTAATAGCACATCTTGATAGGTAGCATTATTCGATAGAACACCGTTTCCAGGCAAATTGAGGAAACAGAATATGGCATAACGTTGTGTCAACGATATCCAACCCACATTGGACAGGGAAGCCGGGGTGGGGACGTAAGAGAGGACGATATTGACTCTGTAGACCTGGTATAAGGAGCAAATTTAGCAACAATTAAAATATTGATGTCACGTTATCAGTAGCTACCCTGCATTACAGTGGTGAGGATTATACATCCACAATAATGAAAGCAGGGTGGAGACTAATAACGTTAATGAGTCACAATGGCAGAAACATAACGGGACATTTAAAGCAAATTAAGGATATTAATTGCACATAAGCGTTACACCTAAGTGAAAACTATTCGTGGCTGAACGTGTGATTGGTAAGGCTCTTTTTAAACATAGCCTTTGTAAGCCTCTAACTACACAGGGTTGTAACCTGGCTAGCAGCAGGCTAACAATTCAGCTCACCTGTAGTTCTGAGTCCAAAAACCGTAAATTTGAGGTCCTGGTCTCTGTTATTTTACCATCACCTGGGGTAACAGTCAGACTCGACACATCCAATATCATCCAAACGGGTTATTCAGCTGTGCGGGTTCAGCTTTGGTGGCTAACGTTAGCTCTCCCAGCGCCAGCCTATTTTAAAGATAACGTTAAAAGGTTGGCTAGCCACAGTTAGCTGTACTAACTGTTAGCTGCTTGGCTCTATAAAATTATTTGCAGGCTCCTCCGCAAATAGGTAAGAAGGAAAGAAGAGAAGCGAATTCATACAATCCAAATCATGTGCTCTTCTCATATATCCATAATAATGGTCAACGGTACATTCCCAGAGGCCGACATATTTGTCACTACTACAAAACTCTGATGCCAGGGGTCCAACGGCAGAATTGTCGCAATAAGAATAGCGCTGATTCGCCAACGGGATCGTCAGTCAAGTTGTAAGCAAATCCCATTGGTCCTCTAGATGGAACCCCGCCCACCCGAGAGTGAACGTCATGATTGCACTAAATCGTGATTAAATGTATTCCCTGTACATCAGGAAGGCGTAGATAGGGTTGATTTCCCCAGATCTGATGTAGTTTTCAATTTGAATTGGATTTAAAGCTTTATACAAGGCAAAGATAAGTTATTGTACGTATTTCCTAGTATTATGTTTAACCAAATTATATAGAGATGCTTCCTAAACGTGATTTTGATGTGAATAGATTCCCCTTGCAACGATGTAATTTTAATGGGCAGGCATTTTTAGGTCGATTCCTTGTTTACCAATAAGATTTATCTCCCCAAGTCTATTTGGAGTAATACATATTAAAATTACAAAAACAATTCACTCTTTCACAACAAGTGGGTCCTACACAAAATATATCTGATATCTCAATTGGTTTAATTCTTAAAGACATTTGATTATCCAGTACCTGCAGGAGAATATAATATAGTTAATCTTAATTGGCAATTGATCACACAATACTCATTATTACAAATATTAGACTAACATAAAAGTAGCAGAAGTTTGCATTGAAATAATTAATTTTAATCTAGTCTGCAAGATATAGAAATGATCTTTTTGAATTCATTTTGTTGTGTAAACTGTCTCAGAAACAATCCTTCATTTATTTTAACGCAGAAGCTGATAGCCTAGCATCCGTGATGGTTTATCAAACAAGATCACTACTTGTTTCAATACCAGAGCAAAAATGGGTATTTGATATTCACACTATATTTGATTTCCAACCTGCACACAGTTGTCACAGCCCAACATTTGGCATAAATGCAAGGCAAAAACAATTTTTCCTTAAAATCATGTTGACTCAAAGTAACAAATATTGCTTAAATTATCATTCACAATCCAGAAGAGGTGTGTGGTGCTGTGTGTATCTTTATTTTCTCTTTTTCTTACAGATGTGGTCATTTTATATTTTGTGGATGTCAATCATTGTGCTCTGCAGGTGACTACTAAAATATAGGGACTAGGTGACATCGTGTCTCTCATCTCTGCTCTTAGTATGTCTGCAAATATTTTTTTAAAAGTAACACGTGCATCATAAAGACACCAAAGGCTTTTAACAAAACATTGGTATTTAGCAACTTGTAAATGAGAAGAGCAAAGCACTGTACCTACCATAGACTGTATAAATAATGGATGTAGTATCCGTGACGTCAACCATCTGTTCCTGAGCGCTACGGCGGCAGCCATAGTGGAAATGCGGAACTCAACCAGGCATAGTGTGACATAAAGAGGTGGGTTTGAGCCTCCTAGCCAACAGCTATGGAAAATTCAACCCCTGTACAGTATGTGCCGATAGAGAAATTAGCTATGTAAAGCCAAGCTGTTTTTTTAACCAGGCTGTAAACATGTTTATTATTGCTGCAAAGATGGTCTTTTTTAAATTGGTGTCTATCTGGTTTCCCGTGTTTCTGCAGCCAGTCTCAAGCGGATTCTCGGTGAATTTCAGTTTCTAACACTTTCGCATGGGCTTCATACTTTGAGACTGGAGGTTGCCGCTTGGTACCTACACAGTAGCCTATGCATGTGACCTCTCGTGTACCTCCTTACAAATGTAACCACCTCAAACAATACAGACAACAAGCCCTTCGATTGGTGCGCTGGGTAGAATCTTATCTCTTGCATTTACAACATTTCTGACATCGCCACCATCATCCTCTGACACTGATTCAGTACTGATTCCATTTCCTCCAACGTCTGCTCTCTTTCCTTATTGAGTTTAAGTCAGCATGGTTTCCTGTGCTCAATCAAGCAGAGGACATAATTGAACTAAAAATTGGCACAGAAATGGCACTGCCAACCATCATTTTTCTGCTAAATTGTGCACTCTGGCATAGGCTAATTTAACTTATTTCATGTCTTCAAAAGTACTTCTATACCTTTCTTTGTACAGATAGTATTTTTGTTTTCATTTAGAATTTTTAGATTAGATTTTAGATTTCTATATTTTTGTCCTTGCTGTTTTGTTGTACTCTTACTATCTTGTTGTATTACCTACCTTACTGTTTTGTTGTTAAGTACCTGTGTTCCAATCACCATGTCAAATTACTTTTGTTTGCAAGCTCACTTGGCAGTAAAGCTTTCTTGAATCTTGAATCTTCTAGTCTTTCTGACTACTCAAAGCTCTTTTACACACTCTTCGTGACATTCACCCATTCATACCACCTAACTAATGGTAGAGGCTGCAAATGTAAGGAACCATCCCTATTAGCTGATCCATACACATTCACACACCACTGAACAACAACGGGAGCAATTTGGGGTTCAGTGTCTTGCTCAAGGACACTTCTGCATGTGACTGCCGGAGCTGGGAACGAACCGCCAGCCTTCCAATTGATGGACGACCAACTCTACCCACTGAGCCACAGCCGCCCCTTAATACAATTAAAAAGCAAACTGAAAATCAACTCATTATCACAGAAAAATGACTAAATAAAATACACAGATGAATACCTGCTTAGGGCTTCTTATACAGTATATACAAAGATATGCTGTTTGGGTTTTATAAAATCTTCGTCATTATCTTATCATTATCCTGGCAAAATTTCACATTCTTTATAATACTTTTGCAACACATAAGCTCTTTTAAAGATATTAACAAATGAAATGTCAGAATGCATAACCCTTTTCTATGCTCTTCAAATCCCAAAGACTCCAAACAGTATTATTGATATTGTCTAATTGATGATCCTTTTATTTGTGCTCCGTTATATGTTTTACTCTTTGTCTTTGTTTCCCTCTCAGCTAACACGTGTTTGTTTGTAAATGTACTGCCACTATTTTTAACCATTACAATATAGTTCTTGAAAAAACTTTAAAGAAATATTCCCCACCACACGAAAGTGTGTGTGGCTATAGTTGACTGAGTTAGAATACAGAAGAAAACCGTGGTGAAATGTTTTATTGTCTCTAAGCTTGGTTGGCACATAAGCTGTCTCTGACATGAGGTTTTAATCCTCTCATGTGGCACACTGACACAGTAACGTATGCTTGTGGGTGGGTCTGTGCATGTGTGTGTGTAAAAGTTCATGGCCCTGTAAGTGCCTCAGTGTCTACATAATGAGTGAATGCACGCACACTCACACACACAGAAACACACTTGCTACACAAAAGGAAGATTAAAATGACAGCAGGGGCCATGAGGATAAACCCACACAAGCTAGCTCCTCATCTCACACACACACACACACACGCACGCACGCACGCACGCACGCACATGCACACACACAAAGAAAATCTCCCAAATAATAACAAATCTTGAATCCGTCTATCAGGAAATCGTACATGGAATTGAATTGGGACTCACTTTGTATATGTGTGTATGTGTGTGTGTGTGTGTGTGTGTGTGTGTGTGTGTGTGTGTGTGTGTGTGTGTGTGTGTGTGTGTGTGTCTGTGTGGGTGGGTGGGTGGGTGGGTGGGTGTGTGTGTTGAAGCCCATTGGCAGTTGGCATGTGGGCCCATAAAGCTTTTAAACTAAGGGGGCAATCATGGCATAAAAAACAATGGATGATCTTTTAGTGACCCATTTCCCATGTGGGGTCAAACAAAGAAAACTGTTTTTCACTGTCTGTGTCTGTACATGATACAGAGTTTTACAGGTCTGTTATAGGTCTGTTATAGTTATTGATCATTATAATTATTCCTCCTGGCAACACCTGTCCTGCCTCAAGTTTTTGAAGTGATGCATAAATTGAGAGAAAAGGGTGAAATGCTGCCTTCAAATACTATTAAGTTAGTGAAGTCCTGTTGTTAAGTGTTGTTAGCCAATTCCCCCTCAGAATAAAAAGAGAATTTCTGATTCTGATTCTGCGAATCTTAGCTAACATAAGGAAAAGATGAGACTGCTGAAAATACAACATTAATACATCTACATTACCAAAGAAAGGTTGTTGTTGTTGTAATATGGCTTTACACTTTTACATTTTCACCAAGTATTATACAAAACTTCAAAGAAAAATGATTACATCCTCTGGTAAGTCACAACCTGGGAGCTCAAAGCTTTCAAAAAAGATCAACTTGCAATGTTTTCAATACCCTGAGAAGGGGGCGTTCGTATGGTCCCTTCCCAGGAATGTAGTTAATATGACCCCATTTGAAGGCACAAAATGAGTTCACACGACTACTCAGTCAAAGAAGAAGTGTTTCCCTTGCACATTGGCTAAAAAGGTAGCAACACAGCCCACATTTTCTGGTACAAAAAAAGGTTCAAAAGTGGAAGGTTTTTCTTGATTTTTGATTTTATTTATTGATTTCAGAGGAAAATCTTCTTGCATCACAAGATTAATCACATGGTCACACGGAGGCTGTTTTCCAAACCACCATACTATACTAGTAGTATGTAGTGATTTGGCCAAAATATAGTATGTAGTATTCAGTACGTAAACAATCAAAGTACATTACACAAATTTCTCTCAAACATGGCGTCTTTTGCTTTGGTCAAGGTAAGCTATCTTCAACTGGTCTTCTTTTACAGAGGTGTTTAGTTTAAATAGTTATTTGGTATCAAAAAGAGGGGCTGTGACCCCATGATTGACCATTCTGTTGAAAAATGGGGCTCCTGTAGCATTCTTTACCAGATTTACAGAGGATAGGATGAACAGTGAGAGCAGGGTTTACATCAGTTAGTGCCTCTGGCTTTTTTGCTGGTTCCACGTTTAGCTGTCTGGTAGATAAAGATGTCATCAGCCAAAATTTCCAGTGGGAAAAAAGCCAAATGAATAAAACCATAGTGGTCCAAATAAAAGACAGGTGTTTATTCCCTTAAACAAGTACAAGTATATAAGACTCAGTCTTGTTTTTTGTGGTGCTATATAGCAGAGTTTCATGAGCAGGACCACACCTCAAACAAGCCTCTTCTGGCTCTCTTAAAAATTTTAACCTATCCCTCTCCTCCTCTTCGTTCTCAGGTTCTGCACCCTGCATGGGGATCTTAAGGCGGGTTAGTTGTGCCTGGGAGCTATGATGGATCCCCTAATAAGCTTCCCCAAACCAGTAACAGCAAGAAGTTCAATGTTAAATTCAGACTCACTGTCCCAATTAAATCAAAAATCATTGTCAAATTACATCCTGTTGATGGTGTGGACCTTGCTAGTGAAGGGGGCTTCAAGAGGGAAAAGGTTTAAACTGTATGCCTGCATGAAAACTTACATTGTGTTTTGCAACATGCAATTTTTATGTAGATGTGTGTCTCTTTCAAGTACAATATCACCACCCTGACAGCTACCCATACAGAGTTGAGATCAGCTTGCTGTAGTGTTGATGGTTGTGAGATACGAATGGACCAACTGCAGACCAATTCATCAAGTCTCGCCAGCCCTCTCTGCTGGTCACTTATTGTCTTAATCTGAAGAGTCTTTTCGATCAAACCAGTGCTCCACAAGGTTAATTAACTTAACAGTATACCACTGTTTTCTTTAAATGCATGATTATGACCTAATGAGTGAGCATTGAAAAAGTTGTGCCCTTTGACTTGTGTATCTAGCATGCATTTCACATTGAAGTGTTCACTTGATTCTTTGAGCACCTTGTTTGGGGTAAACTACCATAATTAAATAGAATACCTCTCTTTGCAATTTATACTGGTATACTGATATACTGATGTACAGGATGCAACTCACTTTTTCGATGATAAAAAAGGTAATAAAAGTGCATCTTTTACACCAGATATTACTGTACATGCTGGATCTTCTTATATTCCGGGTCTACACTTCTAAATACAAACATACGTTCGACAGTGCAGTAAAGCTCCTGATTTGTTTGATTTCACCCAAACGCCGGCAGGAAAACACTTCTCTGTTGATTTTACAAGGATGAGAGGAAACATCGCAGAACTTTGACATCTGTACAAGAAAGATGGTAAAAAAGGTTACTGCGTCCATGGGGGATATGCACAAGTACATTTTTCACAGTGTGGGAGCATGGATCCATCAGCACTTATTTTATTTATTTATTTAACCTTTATTTAACCAGGTGAGTTAATTGAGAACCAATTCTCATTTGCAATAACGACCTGGGCGAGAAGGCAACACAGGTGGCATGACAATAAATAAAAACAAAACAAAAACAGAGAGGACATACAGACAGACCTAGAGACAGAACAGTACAATACAAACATACTTCCGTCTTCTATTTCCTCTTATGCTATTGTGGTATTACATTGGTGTTGTAGAGACAAGATGTTAAGGTTAGAGCCAGTCAGACACAACAACTGCTGTGTTGTGGCTTGCATAACCCCCCACAAATGTTTATATTCTGTCCCAGCACTGAAGAAACAAGGAAAACAAAATGTGCCGGCTATAGTTGAAGCTAATTTGTTTGTTAGTAGCAACCACCTCACCTCAGACTGCTCTAACAACGAGGGTGAGTACAAAGCTGTGTTTGCGTTGATCCTGACCCTTTACCAACAGTTCGTAACCCAACAA
Organism: Notolabrus celidotus; assembly: GCF_009762535.1. Taxonomy (NCBI): domain Eukaryota; kingdom Metazoa; phylum Chordata; class Actinopteri; order Labriformes; family Labridae; genus Notolabrus; species Notolabrus celidotus. The sequence continues at coordinate 15,190,246 of NC_048278.1, forward strand.
CATTGGAAAATGTTGCAACATTGTGATAATATTCAGAGTTTATTAGAAGAAACTTTTGGTTTAGTGCTTCTCGAGTGCTCACCATGTTTGTTTTGGTGTTTTACTGCCTCTGCATCTTGGTCTGCGCCCTACCCCTTCTGATAACATTCAGGCAGCACAGCACCTCATTATCATAACATCCTCAGCCTATCAGATTTCCACATGGATAAAAAGGATGCAGTTGATCCCAAGAGGATCTGTGATTTTTTTTTAACTTTCAAAACCTTGCTTTACAATTAACCAGGAAATGTTGTAAACAGCAAAAAGTACCTTCATGAAGGACATTTAAGGTAAACAACATTTGTAGTAATAAAAATGTTCTGTCATGTAAACCTTGGTCTGCTTATGGGTAATCTTTGGGGGTTCTTGTAAGTGTTTAAAACAAATTCAAACATAAAAAAAATAGTTAGTGAAACATTTTTATTTCTATTTTTTTACATTACTTTTCTTCACAACAAATCAGAGCAACTTAAAGTCAAGACAGAGACTTAATAAATGTAACACAAAATACATATTTTTCTTTGAGAAAAGCTATTTACAGTGGATATTTGTTTGAAATGATACTCTGTGGATATTCAGTTGTCATCCCTTAAATTTGATCTGGATTCTGTTTTCTTTTTTCTGATGAAACATTGGTTGCCTCTTTATCACTTCATCATCTCATTCGTCAACTGATGATGAATGAATGACAGTTTATCGATAGCCAACCTCTAATGAAAATAAATTAACACTCAGTAGATGGATAAAATCCAAGCAAACAGTATAAGGCAATAAATATTATCATTTCAAATCCTCTTAATATTGCACCAGTTCTCTCTACATTGTTCCAACATTTTAAGTCGCACCTAATGTAAGCATGATAACAACATAACAATGTTTCAAATAAGGTGCTGTCTTTAATTGTGCAATTCTCGCCTTCAAAATAACTGAAGTTTTATTTTGTAGAGTTCAACCTAAGGCACTTCAAAGCATGCACAATAGATTACAATTTAAAGTATTTTACATATGATCGTAAATAAATATTTGAATTTTAAAATGATTGACCATTTTTTTCAATTAACACTGTACAAGTTTACCTTTGCAAAGAGGAACAACTACTGAAGCAAACAACAATCTATCTATTCTAAACAGACAGAAATAAAACACAATGTACTTCTACACTTCCACATTACTAAATAATATAAACCAAAAAATCTAATCTTAACATCAAAACTAAACTTTGGGTGAAGTTGTTCTTTTGTTGATGTTACAAACCAATTATGGTTGCTTGCACTATAAACAACATTTAAGCTAAAGAACACAAAAAAAGTGGGCCTCAGCCAGGGCTACAAAACATTGGATTTAAAAATTGTCTGTTTTGTATGAAATAGAGATGTCTTCAATTTCATTTAGTTTATTTTAATAAACTTTCTTTTCTGGTCACTGGTTTTTAAAATTAGATGGTGAAAATTATAATTCAACTACCTTTCTATTCTGGTACCTTTTTAGAGCTTTAAACTTAGAGGGGCTTTTAACACAAACTTTGGGTAGATTAACGGATTTCCAATCTCCATTTAACTAGGTTTATAGCGAACAGCTGCTTGTAAACACACCCAGAAGTTACATAGCAACATGTTCATTTATAAAGAGTGGTGTTGCTGGCGACTTGATGATTTCAATCCAACTTTTAAAAGTACGTGTGTAGAAATGGGAATGTTTAGTAGTAGCCTAGCTCCTTTGATAACCGGTGCATTTTGTGCTGCCACTCACTAAATACAAAAGGGCATATGTTACTAGTTTGTCTGTTCTGTGCTACTGTAGAAACATGGCTGTGCAGGTTGCCGGCATGTGCAAGTGGACCCGCTACTGTAGATATAAATGACTGATTCTAAGTAAGCAAGATATTATTAATTTTTATATTCAGGTAATATACACTCATTTAAAGATACTAAAAAATATTATATTACATTTCTACCATGTCTGTTCTACCAAATGCTGCTACTTACTACACACTGCACCTCTCTACCCACTCCTGAAGGAAAGTTGAGCTTTTAGCTAATTCTCTGTAGTTTCATCAGAATAAGAGACATTGGCCTTATTGTCATTATTACATTTAATTTAGAAATACAATCCATAGCTATTTTAGGTGTTTCTAATTACTTTTAAAATCTTAGAATTATTGATGATCATGCAAACAGTAAATTAAATAAATATAAACATAATACATTTTCCTCATAACTACAATACAATCATAATTGAAATAAAATGTTCACTCTCACATAATTAATGCCACTGAAGTAGTGCAACTCATATTTTAGATGATGTGCAAACAAAGGAAAATACATCTATTTATATTCCTGTAATATATTCTTTTAGAGATTAAAAGACAACTTTTTTATTTGAATGGAACCAGGTTAGCTGTTTTCCTTTTGTTCAAGTCTAAACAAAGCTAAGCTACTGTAAGTTGAGCTAATCAGCTTAGCTTTAAACACCTCAATAACAGACAAGAAAGTAATGACAATCCTGTTCATCTCTATTCCAACAATAACATCCGGTGAGTACTTCAAGAATAAGAACTACATGGTGAGATGTGTCATCTATATATGCAATATAATGCCTTATATAAATGGTATCACAGAGTGGCTGTGGTTGCTTCTTTTTTCTGAATTTAAAGGCTCTGTGAGGAACCAAACTTATAGTTGATTCTGGAGAAGAGTCTGTACAAAATTGGTAGTGATGGTCTTTTTTATACTATTTTTCATAATCCAAGACAAGTTTTAGCAGGATGAAGAGTGATGAGGTAATGTATGGATTTATAACTACCTAAAATTATTGACTTTAACATAACAATGATTGAACTTTGTAAACCCTGATTTAAAACCATTAGTTAGCTGACAAAAGGCATGCTAGTTTAACATTACATGTCACCCGCCCTGGATTCATGATGTGTGCTCGGGTGCGCCAATAGATGTCTGAATAATGTAAATATGCAAACAGTGTAACTCTTTAGTCCTCAAAAAGCAGTGGCGCACTCACACACCAGCGTAGACATTAAATCCTCTTCATAGCCATTCTGCTCTTTTACCTAAGGCCCTGGTTGTAGTGTTTCTCTAAAACAATTCTTCAACAGAACATTAATATTTTTGCTAATCCTTCACTGGTATCATCCATGAGCATGAAACATTGTGCTAAAAGAAAATGATCTCAAGAAAAAATAACTCCTCCTGCTTGATAACCCTATCCGTTACTTCTCACCTGAACACAGGTGCTAAAATTCAGTATAAAGAAATAAGCAATCTATTGTTTGTCATTGAAACATGCAGAAATTCTGGTATGGTCCTTTCTGTCGATTATTACTGGGGTCAAGCTTAGGGACATTTCCCAGCATGCATTCACTGGTCCATTATAGGTTCACATTTCTTCCAAGAAAAAACAGCACTAGAGAGCAAGGTTAATGTTTAACTTTTGACCAAGACAAAGAAGTAAGCATCACCTTGGTTCCCTCAACAAAACCCCAATGGGCTTTTTGGGGCTTTTCTTGATTGCTGAAAATAAACCAGTTCTGATTTTTTTATAATACTTGTGAGCTTTGTTCAGCAAGATAACACTCACATAAGACCACCAAGTGAGTCTGATTGTAATCACTGGAACTAAAAAATAATCTGAACTGGGATATTTTCTATATCAATATGTATCTGATGGACACAAATTATTGGTGCTCTGTTTCAGCTGTGGAGAGCCTGACCACCTGTCCCCACCGAGTCTTAGTTTCACTGTTTCTCTTATTAGTTGTATCCGTAGCACGTACTTGTTCATGTCTGTTCAATAATTGTTTTCCTGTTTTGTTATATCGAGATGTCATAGTCTTCAGTCCAGAGTGAGGCTGCATCAAAGTTTGTTAAACTACTGAACCATATATCCAATGGATAATCTTAACAATTGTGCCCGTTTGATGTGTAACCATTAGCTACATGGCAATTGGCTTTGCCATTTGCAATTCCATTTGCTGAGTGGTTTAGAGGAACCATCTCTTTGTCTGACTGGCTGGCTGAAAACCAATCACGTGCTGCCTTTGCCAAAGTCAGGTTTCTACGGTGATAAAACAGATAGCCAGGCAACAGAAAGCCAGCCAGGGAGAAGATGAGTAGTCCAATGTTGATCTGTTGTAAGGAGAGACATGTCAGTACTTGTAACAAACCTGTTTTAAAACTTGTTTCCTTTATTTGTTGACTTCTACCTTTTCTTTTACAGTGTGTGTGTGTATGTGTGTATGTGTGTGTGTGTGTGTGTGTGTGTGTGTGTGTGTGTGTGTGTGTGTGTGTGTGTGTGTGTGTGTGTGTGTGTGTGTGTGTGTTTATGAGCTCCTACCCAGTAGGGATCTCCATTCAGGTGTCCAACCATCATGATAAACAGGGGCTGTTGGAGCAGTGCAAAAGCAGCGCTGATCATTGACTGCATTCCTGTCAGTGTCCCAAAGTGATTGGCAGGATACCTGAAGAGATCGATAAATAATCATCTTTCAGAGAATTCAAAGACAGAGTCATATTGTACATTCAAATCAAATTGCTTCTCGACAGACTTACACTGTAAACTTGTGAACAAACCAAAATGTCTACATGGAGCTACTTTTTATGAATAAACCTGGTTCGATTACCAAAATTTACAGAAGACAACTTTATGAACTAAAGATAAGTTTCTGTGCAAAAAAACTGTAGTTCCACAAGTGTCCACTGAAATGAGGCTCCAAAAGCCAAGGCGACTCAATTGGACACCGAATTAAAATGGCCATTTTACAGCAGATGTAAGCATGTTTTGAAGTTGGTTAAAAACAGTTTTGGTCTTTATTCCTTGTTTCTTTATTCAAGACAATGGAGTGTGATTTTTTTTTTTTTTTTACAAAAGACATCCATTTTTAGTATTTTAACCTTAAGAGTCAGGCATAATAATTCATAATTAAAAACAGGACTTATGATTGGCAGACACACTGTGGCTGATTGTCAAATGGCTGGACTATAAACTCAACTAAATAAGCTAGTAGTTAGTTCAAGTCAGCATTTCAAATAGGGCACCTGCCATCCCTGGGGTTCTTAACACCTTTTCAGAGAGGATGACATCACCAAGCCTATATCCATGTTTTAAACAGTCTCTGCTATATACTGTATTAAGATGACGATGAAGAAAGCCTCTAAGTTCTGAAAAATTAAGCCAATGCGTAAGGTCTGTAACCCTACATGTACTATAACATCCAGCAGAGGGCAACTCCTTTGTCTGACTGTGTAGACAATGTGCCAGCTTCTGTCCTAATGAAGTCCACAACAATACAACATGATATTTATCTAGAAAATATTGATTGATTTTAAATCAACAATATAGTGGGGTTTGCTCTAGGGTGCAGCTACCTGTGATTGACAAGTCACTGTTATGGCTACCTATCAGCCATGATACAGACTGTCCAATACAAATCCACCCAGTCAGCCAAGTTAAAGCTGGTTGCATGCTAATGTTAAAGGTTGTAATATTATTATATTATTATCATTATTATGTCTTTGGTAGGAATTGGTGTTGAATTGGTGTTGCTACTCACACAGCAGCATAGAGACCTCCGCAGCAAGAGTGGATAAATCCTCTCACTATGGTATGCAGAACAAACGACAGCACCTAACAGAAAAAACATAATACAGCCAGATGAATGAATGACCATGTTTCTGTTTGTTTATTTTTTAGTCTGAACTGAGAGCCATTTGTACACTGTATTAGCATGAATGGAAACTCAGTTTTTTTCATTTCTGTACAGCATTTTCCAGACCTGTAAAGGCAGGTTATCAATCAGGGAAATTATCCCAAAGGTGACCAACAGGAGGTTGGTGAAGATGAAAGCTCTCATGGAATTGGTCAGCTTCTGGATCCTTCGGTCTCTCTTTGGAAGATCTGATTGGCTGAAGAAGAAAGCTTGTCAAAAGACGTTAAAAGCAAAGGAGAGAATGCAAATGTGACAAATGCAGGTTAATGAACCTGTGCTGTGCTGTGCTGTGCTTTAGAATAGCTAATTCAGGCTAGATTTGCTTTTGTTCTAAATCACCTTAAAGGTTGTCAAGTTACAGGAGTAAATGAGTATACTAGCTTATTGATTCCTTTATAGCAATCTCTAAAATAAATACAAAATTTGGTGGTCAAATCTCCTCTGTCAGGCCGCCCAGGTATTGTGTATGTGTGGAAAACACTGGTGGTGCCTGCTCAACCAAAACCTTCCATTTTTCACATTATGTCTGAAAGTTAAGAGATGGTACTCATACCTCTTTTCCGTTTTTTGTGTTTGCATCTTCATCCTCACACTCCTTCATCCTCCAGTCCATGATGTAACCAATCAGAGGACACGTCAGCAAACAAAGGAGCTGCATTGTACCAAAGATGGACGAGTAGAATCCGACTAAGAAGAAAAAGGGTATAGAGAGTTAATGGAGATGCAAGTAGAAATGGTACTTCTACATTTTTTGTGGATATACTTTGATTGTGAACTTGTGGCTTCTAGCTGAAACAATCTTGTGCAGCCAAAACATTAGAACCATCTTATGAATTATCCACCAAAATGTGTTTACAGAAAGCCCAGGTTGAAAATCCCAGACTAAAAACAACCTGCTGGTTTTACCTTGGTCATCCACCTCCTTCTGCAGCTCTTCTGAGGCTGAAAGAGACAAGAAACCAGAAATCAACACCACTGGTGATTTTGTGCAATACAAACTTTTTTGTTGATATACATTTTTCAGATTGGTTATCTATTGGTGAAACATCTCTAGGAGTACTGATGTCTCTTGTCATTTGGTATGTTTACATGATGTTAGAAAAATCGAGTTATTGCGTTAGTTCGACTAACACTGGATATCTAAAAGACAAGTAAACAAGTTAGTCCAACTGAAATTGCACAAGACAATTATCGTAGCATATCGCCAACTATCATAGGGGAGGCGGATGTATTTTTTCAATAAATCGGTGCACCCAGTGCTTGTATCCTGGGACAAGGACAGTAGTCCAATTTAATTCCCCAATCAAGGTATAACTGTAGCTCGACTTAACTGTTCACTTAAACATACTGATTGTTTAGCACAATGAAATTAAAGCATTATTCAGGTCTCACGGTGAGGGTCTCCATGTGTAACCAGAAACTCCAGCATCTTGTTCATGGCACCCATGAAGAAGATCAGCCTCAGCTGGGTCATGGCCATGGTGATGACACTCCACAGGAAGATGGGAGAGCACATGGAGTGACAGAGAGGCATAGAACCTGAAGACAGAGAGACAAAATGTGTGAAATCAGCTTTCAGTTCAGGTAGAAAGTATCCAGACAGTTGAACTGAGGAGTTTACAGTCCACTCAAAGTTAATTTTCTTGCAAGTTTCACAGCGGGTCTGTTGTTTTTTTGCTATGTTTTACAGTCTGCCTAGTGTAAACTTCAGGTTTGAAAGGAGGATTATAAATTTTATTGACTAAGTGGTAACAAAAAGTGGAACCAGTCTGAAAACCCTCTGAGTGCACAATATGAGACAGATTGACACAAGTGATGAATGGCACTTTCAGTTGGAGCCCCAGGGAGTTTCACATGACAGTAAAATAACCAGTTCCAATGCAAAAGGTGGTGTAATAAAGGGCATAAGAACTTGTTTGAATATAATCAGTTGCTCTGAGACAAACTGTCCTTCCACATTAACAGGAGTTTGCAGTTGTATTCAATAAAAGTTTAAAGAAACTAATAATTTGCTTCTTTGTTTCAAAAGTGAAGCCACCCAAGGCGCTGTCTTTACTGGCTGCAGCATAGGTCATACAGCCTGCTCCCTCCATGTTAACAGATGGGACATGAGTGAAACTTTAAAACCAAAATACTGGTCAAATAAGTGTTACCCAAACATGCTTTCTGTCATTGCAATTAGTTCTGATCAAACAAATGTATGTCCAAGAGTTCATTTTATCTAAGATGCTTAGTATTAATTAAGAATGTAATAATATAAAAGGGTTACATGTCAATACTGCTGCTCCACCAGCTGATTATGACCCTTGTAACCTCGGATCTGATTGAAATAATTTGCATCACACATATGAATTGCCTTTGAGAGCCACCACTTTAACCAAGATCTTTTGATTCCAAATCAAGGCACTGGTAAGAATTTCTAGTTTGGCATAATGGCAAAAATAAAGGGGGGCTTTAAGATAATGTATCTCACCCTGGGTGGTTTGTGGTGAGTCTGTTTTCTCAGGTTCTGTCTGTTTGGGTCCCATTGTGTCCTCCATGATGCTCACATGGGTGACGTAGCTTTCCCCAGTCAACTTGTCCGTCGTTACAACCCCACTCAGCTTTACCTTTTTACTGCTCAGAGAGAAAAAGGAGATTTAAATGTACAAAAGGACATCCAAAATGACTCCAGCCCTTATCTAACTGTAATTAAAAAATAAACTAGATTATTAACTGCATATATCACTACATCCAAGACATTGGAACATACATTGTGGAGGAGGGAGTAAAAAAAAATGTAATGATTACTCTGAACAGTGCTCTTGAGTTTGCCAG